>NC_052055.2:52568821-52728288 GCF_903992535.2 Arvicola amphibius
GCTAACCTATGGTGAAACTCACCCTTGCAGAAAAGTGACTCCTCTTCCCCAGAAAACATAGTCTGTGCGCAGCTGGCGTGTGCGCAATGAACCCCTTTCTACTTTAGGCTAGACCGTCAGCTGGCTTGATCTTAAGACAGGTTTTATGCAGGCGACCATGGCAGCTCTGCAGGTCACCATAGCTGTTGTGTGTCTGAGTGCGTCAGCCCTGACTTGTCTAAGAGACAATTTTCCTTCGGTACTCCCTGCCTGGCTCTTCTTATCTTTCTTCCCACCCTGTCTTAGTGAGCATTTCTATTGCTGGGAAGAGACACCATGACCCCTGCAACTCATAAAGGAAAACATTCCTTTGGAGCTGGTCTACAGTTTCAGAGGTTTAGTCCAGGGTCATCACGGTGCAACATGGTGGCATGCAGGCAGACATGGTGCTGGAGAAAGAGCTGAGAGTTGTACATCTTGACCCCAGAGGCAGCGGGAAGTGAACCATGAAACACACTGGGTATAGCTTCAGCATATGAGACCTCAAAGCCCACCCTCACAGTGATACACTTCCTCCAAAAAGGTCACATCTCCTAATAAGTGCCTCTCCCTGTGGACCAAGCTTTCAAAAAAGTGAGTCTGTGGGGGCCATGCTTATTCAAGCCACCACACACACCCTTTTCCACAGTGGCCCTGAGCCTTAAGAGTGAGGCGATATAGATTTCCCATTTGTAGTGGAGAATGCCACTAACACTTACTCATGGCACTTGGACCAGTTTCTGCGTTAACCACTATCTGCTATAGAGAGAAGTTTCTCTTTGTAAAATTGGAGGTGTGCACCAGTCCAGCAGTATAGAGCTAAGAGTTTAGAGGCAGTTGACTGTGTTCATTGACCAGAATCATAGTAATAGACTCACCCCTGGCACCTGTGAGCCTCTGTTTGGGACCGGATGTACAGTACTAAGCATGCATTTCCTCTCAAATCTCATCAGAAGGCGGTTCGTTACCTTCATAACATAGGAACCCATGGGCATAGCTTGCCATACCAATTACTGCACTTCGTAGGGTTTGAAACTTGGCCAAATTATTGGTAATAAACAACATTACTTTCTTTGTTTTAAAGAAAATAAGTTGTTTGTTTTCATATAGTATATAGTTACTATAAATGTCTCTTTGAATTCAAATGATTTTTTTATTATATTTGTCTCTTTATGTAACATTCCGGTTGTCTGTCACCTTTCCCGACTGGAAAATATCTCACAAATGAGCTATTCTCAACTGCAATTTAATCTAGCCTTTTTTCTCATATTGATGGTTAGAGGGACCACTTTTGGATTTCCTCTGACATCCCAGGCAGGCCTGACAAACTTTAGAAAAGTAACTTTATTTAATTTACTCATTGCCATGTCATAAGGGACACAAAAATTAGGAAACTCACTTTGGATTATCCACAAAATTAGATTCAGGTTTCTTTGGTTTCAAATATAAGAAGTTAGAAAAAAATTGAACTCTTTATACCAGCTTAAATCTTATATACAATTGAAACCAGCAGTGACTCAGAAAATGGAAGTCATATTTACATCATATATATTTTTGATGGAGGAGAGTTATCTGTCTATGTTTCTTTCATTGGTTAATTAATAAAGAAAACTGCCTTAGCCCTTTAAGAACAGAAAATTAGGTAGGTGGAGTAGACAGAACAGAATTGTGGGAACAAGGAAGTAGAGTTAGAGGGAGACGCTTCAGGGATTCGCCATAGTGAGTCTCCATGCTTCTCCTCTCCGAGATGGACGCAGGTTAAGATCTCTCCTGGTAAGCCACACCTCGTGGTGCTACCCAGATTATTAAATATGGGTTAAAGGAAGATGTGAGAATTAGCCAATAAGAGGCTGAAACTATGGGCCAGGCAGTGTTTTAAAAGAATACAGTTTCCGTGTAATTATTTCGGATAAAGTTAGCCAGTTGCTGGGAACTGGGCGGCAGGACGCAGCCCCGCCGCTTCACACTACAGATTGGCACTCCAACGTGGTCACTAAATCCACTTAAAAACCTTGCCCGCTTGGAAAAAAAAAGTACTGAGACCATGCCAATGGCTCACTGCTCCCTGCCTGCACCTGGGCAGATGGCGGAATCAGGCTTAGGCGAGCGGGACAGCATTTGCGGATTCCTGCCGCCATAGAGAGAGAGGTGTTTTCAAACTGCGCGGTGCTCTGCGCCTCAGATTCGGCTGTGACTTGGATTAAAAGAGTTTCTGTGCTGCACGCTCAGTATCAAAATTAAACTGCTGAGTGCAGCTCCAATGTGGACTACTGTGTACCTGTAACTGTGTGCAGCTCAGGGACACCAAATGACTGAGGCAGTAGCGGCTTTGGCTCTGCTCCGCCATGCTGAACTGTACTGAGCTCAGGCAGGATCTATCGTAATTACCACAATAACTGCGCAGTTAAGGTTTAGACTTGGCTGGAAACAGGCAGTACCGTATTACCTATAAGTGGCGCAACTTAAGTTTTTAAGAAGTGCTTAACATTTTAAGAAATGCTCCTGGATAGTAAAAAATTACAGATTCACAATAGGACAGATTCAGACATATAAGACCCCCATATGTTGGATGACTGTACGTAGGCTTGAGAGAGAGAAAAAAAATAAATATATAGAGAATAAAGTTAATGCCTTAAAAAAGGGGTAAAGTCTTTAAAGAGACAGAATAAAGTAAAGTGATAGAGTGAAAATAAGCCACGTAAAAATGGAAAATTCACAGAGAGTCTGGATTATGTATTTTGTTGTGTTTTCTTTGATTTTTTTGACTGTAAAGGAGCTAAGTACAGAGAGACATTTCATTATATGGGCTGCCAGGCTAGACCAGAATGGACATCTTAACGGTATGACTTCAGGATTTGGATCTAAGAACATGATGCTTTGGAAAAGAGTTTCTTCTTTTGTTTTCACAGAGGACGAGACTCTGTGGATTGCTTCTATCCCAATATGGTATGATAGACCACGCCCTCCTGAAAGGTTGCTGTGAACATCTTCAAAAAATTACTTCACTCAACTGCCAACTGAGAGGAACCTAGCACACAGGTTACACCATGAAAGACCTAAATAACAGCGCCCCCATTCAGCAGGAAGCAGTTTGGAGAGAAAAACTGCGCCCATTTTCCCAAATATTGTTTATAAATGTTCTTTTACATTTAAAGGGGGAGATGATATAGATATGAATAATTTGCATTGGTATAGATTTTAAGGACAATTTGTTATATGTATATGTATTTCTGATCTTGATTAAGCTATTTTGATTGTGTAGTTCATTTTAACAACTGTAATGTATAATTAGGAAATATAGGTTGTTAATGGATAATCATTGATAATAGTTAAGCTTGTAGTCATGTTATTAGATTTTCTAGATATGTAGAGATATATTTCAGTTAGATAGACATTCTTCATATCTTTCAAAGACTGCAGAATATGGCATTTAATGTTTTAATAACTTAGGGTTTTTCATGACAATGAGACACATCTGCTCCTGGCAGCACCAATCTACTTCAAGAGGAAGATGGGCATCGAAGAGGCTACTTATGGAGTTTGTTAGCCATTTGGGCAAGAAACTGCTCTTGCTTGGACTGTTCCATAAACTGGACACAAAGAACCCGCAGAGAGAGGACTGCTGAACTTGCCTAAAGGTGAGATGGTCTTTCGGGATTCCTGATTCATGAAAGAGTCTGCGAGACGTTCTGCAGGACACAGCAGAAAGTGACTGAACTGTCTTTGGAATTTTTCTGCTTCATGGAAATGTCTGCTGGATACTGTGGGCCTGAAGCCCGAAGATGGATGCCCCAACGGTACAGAGGAACTTTGGGTGACTGTCCAGGCAGCGAGTTGTCTCTGTCATTTCTAGAGTTTTATAAGTTACTTACTTCTTGTTTACTTAGGTAGTCTTATATCCTTCTGGAGTCTTTGATGGAGTTGAAGAATGGTTCAATAGTTATAGTTTTCCTTAGTTATGATAAAAGATAAAATAGATTTAAATATTGTAACTGTAATACTTGCTTGATAACTGTTTTGTTATATGTAATTTTGCTATGTTAAAGTTGAAGCCTTTCTTTTTTGTTTAAACAGAAAAAGGGGAATTGATGGAGGAGAGTTATCTGTCTATGTTTCTTTCATTGGTTAATTAATAAAGAAAACTGCCTTAGCCCTTTAAGAACAGAAAATTAGGTAGGTGGAGTAGACAGAACAGAATTGTGGGAACAAGGAAGTAGAGTTAGAGGGAGACGCTTCAGGGATTCGCCATAGTGAGTCTCCATGCTTCTCCTCTCCGAGATGGACGCAGGTTAAGATCTCTCCTGGTAAGCCACACCTCGTGGTGCTACCCAGATTATTAAATATGGGTTAAAGGAAGATGTGAGAATTAGCCAATAAGAGGCTGAAACTATGGGCCAGGCAGTGTTTTAAAAGAATACAGTTTCCGTGTAATTATTTCGGGTGTAAAGCTAGCCGGCGGCCGGGTGGCGGGTGGCGGGTGGTAGCCCGCCGCTTCACACTACATATTTTATTTGTAAAATTTACTTATTTTGAAAGCTTTACTTCTGTAAAGTTAAATAATATACCAAAAGAAATAATTTTGTTACAATTTTTAGAATATTTTACCGTGTCATATTTAGTATAATTGTTGAAGTTGTGATCTTTATTTTCTTCTTTCTTTCTTTTCGGTGATGGGAAATTCAACACAGGGTTTCTCACATGCTAGTAAGCACTGTCACATTAAACTACTTTCCATCCCTTCATTTTTCTTAATAATTTTAAGAAATTATCATTATTTCCAAGTATACAGAGAAAAAAATCAAGTTTCTGTGCCCTAGTATGTATTACATTATACTCTGTTCTAACCATTCTTTTATTTATCTGTGTTCAGCACAATTACAGTCATGTGAGAAGTTATTATACAAAGGTATTTGAGGCAGTTTCCTTAGCAGTAAAGATATGTTTCTCCATAGTAGGCAATAAATAAACTGTTCAATAACTACATAAATTCTAATATTGACAGTCATATAGCTTAAGGGTAAGCAAACACAGAACAGTCAATCTAACATCATTTTTTTATTTGGAACATTTATGCCATTCACATTTAGTCTAATTGTTGAAAGGTTACATTCAAGTCGATAATTTCACTGTTTGCTTTCTATTTATACTATTATTCTTTCTTTTTCCTTGTTTGTCTTCTTTTGAACTAAATAAATATCTATTTCATCTCTCCTGCTAGCCAAACTCTTTGAAAATGTTTTAACTACATTTATTTATTTCATGTGTATGTGTGTGCCTCTGAGTTGGTTCTCTCCTCTCACTCTGTACACCCCAGGGATCAAACTCAGGACACCAGGCTTGGGAGCAAATACTTTACTCACCGAGTTTGCCTTAGCTGAACTCATTGCTTTGTGATTTAAGTGGCTGCTTTAGGATTGGTGGTTACATCTCTAACATGCACCTCTCTACTTTCAACTGTATACTACTGTGATTTATGCCTTTCCAAACACGTAACCTTGCATAGTATATATCTCATGTTGTAGTGTTTGGATTTAAATACTAGATTTAAACAGTTATTTCCATCTTGCATTTCTTTAGCATTTGTGGTGATAGAACCTATGAATGAAGAATTCAAGTAGAAAATTGTTGTTATGGAGCAGCTTATATATACAAACATTACACCAAAATATCAGCTTATAACTTTTGAGTGTTGAGAAATATGACAATTCACGGAAGATAAAGAAGGAAAATAAGTGGGCTAAAACATAATTTTAAAGAATTCATAAGAGGATTAGAAGTGAAGTAAGCACTGTAACAAAATAAAATTTAAAATATGTGATATATTTTAAAATTATGAAAACACCAGTAAGAAATGTAGATAAAATGAGGAATAACCACATTGGATAAAATATTTGGGTCATATTTCTCTCATTGAATAAGCATATTACACTCTTCTGATTTTAATATCTTCTGAATTGAATGCTGTTGTGGATATATATATATTATATTGCATACATTGTAGATATATAAATAATATATATACTATATATGTATACATACATATAAATATGATAAACCTTATTTCTATTTTCCTCACAAATAACATTTTTAACTAGCTACATAAAAGTAAAATTAACTAAAGAAAAATATACTATTCAGAGAAGACAATGTATAAACGAAATTATTTGTAGCACATTTATCTAACAAAGATTTAGATTCAGATTATATTAGGGGAAAATAATCTCCTCTAAGTTAAAGAAAGATAACAACCAAAATAGATTTTAAACATGATTTTGTGCAATAAGATAGATAGAAAAAAATGAATTTTGAAAAATTGTTTTTTCTCAAGGCCATGGACCATCAAGCAGTGCAGATAAAGGTACAGTGAGCCACCACCATGGCCACAGAATGGACAAATTTAGAAGAGGAAGATTCTCAAATAGTGGCAAGGATTTGGTGACAGTGATGGGGACATGAAATGCTGCAGCCCCACTGAAGCTAGCAATGTCTGAAAGCTGTGCATGCACCATGTATGACAGGAAGGTGTCCATACGTTCAAGAGGAGGCATCTGAAAGAATGTTCACAGCCGCACCATGTGTGATGACCCAGACCCCAAACTACCTAAAAGGAATCAGCAGCCAAATGGAAAAGTGTTGATGGGCTACACAACAGAAGCAGAATGTTAAAATCTATAGTCAATACAAGGTCGTAACCAAATATAATACAGCTTAGAGTACAGCCTATGACTGACAGGAAGGGGAACACGGTGTGTGGTTTCGTGTGTATGCAGGATGCACGATCAGCAGACAGAATCGCCTTATGTAATTAGAAACAGGAGTAGTGGCTAATCCCCAAGTTGGAGGGAATAGAAACTGGATTGGGTGAATGAGCACTAGTTACATTTTGTTCTCGATCTGGCTGCTACTGTACAAACGGGCTGGTCTTGGAAGCTTTGACCGATTTACCCTTCTGCTCACTTTCCTACATGTGTGTGCTTAATTCTATAGTAAGTTTTAACTAATATGCTGTGATGATATTAAAATACTTTTTACTATGTAAAAGAGTTTAAAGGAATCAGGTAATTAAATATTATAATTCTATACTTATCTTTTTGGGTAAATAATTATTCTAGATACAATTTAATTCAATCATCAGATCCTAAAATTAGAATTTCTCAGGCCAAAAATACCAGGGAAATTATGGCAAAAAGTATTTCCCAAGGCTACTTACTGATCACTTACCCAATCATCCCAAACACAGAAAGAGCTGCCCTCCCTTGTCCAGCTTCACTGTGGAGCTCTGGATTCAATGGGAGGAGCTGAAGCAACGACAACTCGGTTCTGTCTGGGACAGTGCCTGGAAATCCATCAGGCAGCGCATCATGTTAATGATGATGATTGAATGGTTTAAATATAAGACTATTTACAAGGAGCCAAGAAAATATCTGTGCTGAGGAGAACATGACACGGGGCAAAAGTGCATGTAAGCCATTCCAATAGCAATATCATTTTCCAAAAGCCACTACCACTTCCTTCATAGAATTATGAATTAATTAGAGTTAGGTTCAAGCTGGTAACACATCAGAATAACATATGACAAATAATATCATTTTTTCCAAGTCTCAGTTTGTTTTCTTACCTATGAAATAAGATCGAACTGGAGAACTTCTGTATTTACACATCTATACCAGTCACTTTGGTTGCTATGATACAAGACTATGACCAAAAGCAAGTTTTAGGACAAAAGTCTGTTTTAACTTACTGTTCCAGATGGCTACAGTTCAGAAATCCTGGTGAAGACATAGTACAGCAGCAGGACCAGGAAGAAGATGGCTGCTCACATGTCTGTCCACACACAGGGAGCAGACACAGAGAATCGGCAATGGGAGTGAGGCTATACGTTTTCAGAGCCCACATCCAGTGATGCACTTCCTCCAGCAAGACTGTACCTCGCAAAGGTTCCATAACCTTCCCCCATGTAGTACAATTGGGAACCAAATGTTGAAATACTAGACTCTATGGGGGATATTTTTTATTCAAACCTCCACATCTAACATTTTATTTCTCTGTAACTTTATTATTTAAGATAAACTATAAAGCACCCAAGACTGGCAGAGAAATAAAGATATCATAGGCTGAAGACAGTTGTGAATATTAAAAATATTATTAGACATCATGTAGTTCAATGTTAAGTAGCCTTTGAAGGTTGAGTAATTATGTCTAGATATAATGTAACCCAATAATCAGAACCTCTAACAACTAGAATCTCAGAAGCTTTCCTTTGTTCTTGAGAGAGGACAGCAAAAGAAAAAAAAGAATATGGTCCTTGGGCTGGAGAAATACCATGTTCTTTATGACAGAAAATAAGGAAAAGTTTCTTCCTTCCATAGAAACAAAAAGGCTAGAAGAGTGTTTGGCATTTAAAGGACCTCTACAAAGCTCAGACTAATGACATGCAACAAAGAAAAGTGTGTACTACATAATTGATTTTGAAATATTTTGTTAGAAGGGAATTTATGCACACTGACTTCTTTTGTTCCTTATACCACACACATGTAGAAAGAATTGCTTAACTATTAGTTATGTTAAAAACTGGAATGGAGTCATAGAAACTGGTTCTCCATGCTTACATCTTCTCTCATAAAATGAGACCATGAAAATACTTTCTATAAAGATGTGAGATTTTTACAAAAAAAAAATGGGAAACATTCTATGAAATACCTCCCTGTCATACTTCACGATACAAATGTATTCTGAGAGTCACCATAGGTCCCATTTGGTGATTTCATCTGAACGGCGTGACAAGGGACTCCATCCTTGCGCACATCTCAATGAGTGTGCCTACGCAGACTAGATGGGATACACTCGGACCCGTCAGACCAAACGGCTCATTCCAGGATGCCATCCTGGAGAAGAGGACTTTTTTTTTTTAATGTGACACAAAATTAAATAAAGATCCCAAGTAAAGGCGTGAGCAGCTACGAGTCAAAGTTCAGACAAGCCGAGGCGCAGTGCGCACCTCTCGGATTTCACATCAGGGGCTCAGGATGTGATGGCGGCAGTGCTTCTGGTGCAGAGCTGAAGTCGAGTGGGTGTGGTAACTGCACAGTCCATCCTCTCACGTGGCTTAGTTACGAAGACAAAGTTGGCCTTGGAGCGACACGTGGATCTGTCAGATGAACTTTACAAATGTAAGCGCCTTGAGCCTGGTTAAAAGCTGACGAACGGAGCCACTCAAGTGACTGCAGATGAGCATCAAGAAATAAGAGGAACAAAGGTAGCATCCAGGGAAGCGTGAACTGGTTGATCTTGGAAAGTAAAGGAAATATATGGTGGGGTTAGTCACACCCTTTGTAGGCTGCTGATGGGGATACAAAATATGTGGCAGCCATGAAACCAGTACAGGCGTTCCCCTCCAAATTAGAACCTGGAGCCAACCATATGAGCCAACAATCCCACAGGGAGGAGTATACATCCAAAGGAATGTAAGATACTGTTAACAGGTGAGAGCTCATCTCTCGTGTCTTTACCACGGTAAGAAATAAAGAAAGAAATCCTACCCAGATAGTAGCAGCACATGACTCAAGGGACAGCTATCAATCATGGGGAGAGGAAAGAGTCTGCGATTTCCTGAGATGTGAGGAGGGGTGGGCTGGGACCACGCAATTGTAAATGAGGTTGAGGTGACTTTGTGGAGGGACTTCTATTCATTATCATGACTGTGATGGTAGTTTCACTGACTTATGTATTTTAAAGTTTAGGAAATTATAAACATGTCTGAAAAATGTCCAACAGATGTCTCTTATCTTTCAATGGAATATTTGAAGTGTAAAGATAAAAGAGTGAAGGGTAGCCCAGCGGTAGTGTTTGCCTAAGAGGCAAGAGCCCTGGGTTCAGTCTCCAATATTTAGAAAAAAGAAAGTCAAGAAAATAAAATTATCTTCTAAGGTCTCCTAAGATGAAGCCACTCGATGGAGATTGCATGTCTTTTATAGGACTCTAAGGCCAGCCTGAATATACAAATTCTGGTCTCTGAGGACTGCTCAGGTTTCAGGATAATATCAAGATAAACTTCTCGAAGACAGATAACATTTGTTGCTGTTGTATCTGGGGGCCCCAACAAAGCCAAGCACATCAAGTACGAAGGAGACTCTCTAAATGTTTACTGAAGTCAGTGCTAAGTTGTTAGCGTCTCTACGCCATTGAGACAGCGAAATACTAGATACTTGCCTTTCTACCACATCGGTGCAGAGTAAAGGGAAAGTAGATCAGCAGTGACAAAACGTGAAAAGAGGAACAACTGCTGTTTAAATGTGTGACCCTTCCTCAAAAGAATTTAACAAAAGTCCCAGCTACTCTCACTACACAGAGATCCTTGCATTGAATTAAAAAGGGTGATCTCAGAGAGGAACAGAAACACAAAGTTCAAAGCTGTCATTAGTGGGACGTGTAATACATCACACAAACCAGGACAAGTGAAGTATAAGTCCTAATAATAACTGACATTCGGGGGTGCTTTTTACATAACAGGGTTGAGCACTTAGATGAAATGCAGTTGTCTTCACCAGGACCCTGTAGTTTAGTATTGCTCATGATTCCAAGAAAAGTAACTCATGAACATAATTTGAACCTAGTTCTCTCTGTGCCATAGTAAGTTCATTTTTTTAATTTAATTTTTTTTCAAGACAGGGTTTCTTTGTAGCTTTGGAGCCTGTCCTGGAACTTGCTCTGTAGACCAGGCTGGCCGTGAACTCACAGAGATCATCTGCCTCTGTCCCCCACGTGCTGGTATTAAAGGCAGGTGCCACAACCACCAGGCCATAGTCCACTCTTTAACACACTGTTTTCAGTCCCGCACAACTGCACAGCTCTTTAAATGCTAAGTGAGGTGAGGAGAAAGGTTGACAGTGGGTGTGGTCATTATCCACCCACAGGACTAAAATTCCTAAGTCAACTGGAACAAACAAACATTATTATAACCAGTCAGATTTAAGCCTGAAAGTTGCCTGGTGGGGGAAGGGGATGTAGACAATCTCTTTGGGTCCACATATTGGCCAAGAGCTTGAAACCTGAAGGTTGCCCTGAAGGTAAGGTGGAAAGCATCACACAAGACAAAGGCTTGGTGCAATGTGCAGAGTCACCATGAGAAAAGCTGCCTCAGTGGAGGGACAGTGTCTTTGCAGGGGCCCCACTGGGTGCCCCAGCACCGGATGCCCCAGCAACGGGTGCCCCAGCACCGGGTGCCCCAGCACAGGGTGCCCCAGCAATGGGTGCCCCAGCAACGGATGCCCCAGCAACAGATGCCCCAGCAACGGATGCCCCAGCACCAGATACCCCAGCAACAGATGACCCAGCAACGGATGCCCCAGCAGGCAGAGTCTCAGAGCAGCATGAAGGACCAGTCTTTTGCCTCTCTCAATGTCCAGAATTATTCTCTGATCAACTCCCTCTGAAATGCTTCTGTACAAAGCCTCTCTTCTCATACTTCACAGCACTTTCTTAGCCAGTGTCCTCAGTCCCAGACTAGGGGCTCACTCAGGTGACATTCTTCCTCTGTTAGTATTGTATCTCTCTCCCTTGCTGGGGCCCTCCCAACTAAGACCAAATGCAATTTTCCTTGACTGGGCTTCAGTTATCTCTTTCTGTATTCACTTTCCAGCGAATGTTTAACAATAGACCCTGAAAAAAAAGAGGAAAACTTTAAAGAACTTCTAAGACAACATTTTTAACTTCCGATTTCTGTGGCCACGTGTTTTATTCCCCATGCACGCCATGGACGTCACTACTCTCTAGCTCACACCACTTGCATCTTGAACATTTCCTTACCATCAGCCTAAACCCAAACGACCTTCAAAGCTAAGCTTAAATATCACCCCTATTCTTAAGATTACCTGCTTCCCCAATTGGAATCAGTTAAGCCGTCTTTATTCCTTTCTTGGACTCTTTGGGTTTTGATCCCCTCTCATTCTGTTTCTCATTAGAATCATGTAGCAAGGATGCAAGACAAAGCCTAAAACGTGGGTTCTCTTCATGTTTCTAGCTGTTGAGGAAAATGAAAGGGACCTGGAAGGTTCTTACGTGTAACCCCGCTACTTGAAAGATGTGATCAAAAGCTGGTCTTAGGAATGATCTGAGTGGTAACCTGGTCTTAGGAATGACCTGAATGGTAAGCCTTGAGGTCCCCGGACTCTGCCCTGAGACAGGAGCAGGAGGGGATGGGACCAGAGAAGCCAAAAGTTGTACCCAGAGTTTCCCACGGGGCTTCAGATGGCTCTGGGGAAGAATTTCTAGGCATTGAGCTTAATAAAGGTTGTAGTATCTGTAGGTCACCATAAGAAATGCTGTTTGAGGGTTTTAAGTTACCAACTCAGAGAAATAGCAGAGGAATTTTACAACTCCAGACACTTGGTAAAGATGCATCACAATTTGGTTCTTCAAGGGTCCCACACCCCATGCTTCTGTATTGAAGCCTTGGTCCTTAGCTGAAGGCACAATTGGGAGTTAGCAGAACAATTCTGAGGCACAGCCTAGTGTTAGGAATTTAGGTTATCAGGGTACATACCACTGAAGGGGGTGTTGGGATCTGGCCCCTCCTGTCTCCTTCTTGTTCTCCCTAGCAGCATTTCCTACCGAGTTCTTCCACTGCGTACAGGTCCAAGAGCAGTGGACTACGTGACCATGAACTGAGACTCTGAAATCAGGAGTTAATAGCAAAATTTTCTCCGTATAATTTGAGCATCCGAGATATTTTGTCACGACAATGGACATGACATTGATAATGTCTGCTGAATAAATAATAGAAGCATGGTATTTTTCTTTAAAGAATTTCAGTTTTTTATAAAACGGCACATCTACCAATTGTCATCCTTCTACTGTGACCTTGAGTTTTCCAGGTAACAGACACATACACTGTCATTTCCTGAGCACGCCCTCTCCCCTTCCCCTCATAAATGCCTTGCTCTCCCCAGGGAGCAATCCTCCTGCCCCAGCCACTTGATAATAGGAAGGCTGCAGAGCCAGGCCGCAAGAAGCAGCTAAGCAACCTGCCGCTGCTTCCACACCTGAATGTGATATCCAGGGTCAGCACACGCCTCAAGTATGGCTAATCAGATTTGTTCAAATGAGATGTTTACCAAGCCGGAAAGAGGACCTCTGTTTTCCCTCAGAGCCGCGAAGTCTCATGCTGCCCTGTTTATTCCCTTAGACATTCCGTTCCCAGCCACGTTGTCTATTTGGGCAGAAAGGTGATTTGAAGACAGGGAAAGCTAGAAACCACAAGAAGATGGGGGTGCGGGAGAGTAGATAGTACTTTTCTCTTTGTATTTTTAATTAACATTTCCATACCACTGAGACAAAAATTATTTTCTTAAATCATAATAAATCATAAACAGATATCGTAAGCCCCATGTTTGAAAGATCCCACCTGTGAGTGTGTCAGTCCAGCCTCTGCAGGCTCGTCCAGTTTAAACTGTTTCCACTCTGCACCCTGTGTGGCACCGGTGAAGTTCTGAGCTGCACCGTCCATGTGCTGGATACCGGATGGCTTTCTCTCACACTCCTGAGCCCTCTATAAATATTTAAAGCATGTCAAGTTTGTTATCTGTGGGGGGTCAGGCAGAGGAGATGCCAGCACCAAGAAGTGAGCAGCACAACTCTCTTAGCGTGTCAGAGTCGGGAGGAATGTCTAAAATGAAAGCTTGGTTATCTTAAGCCCACTTTCTCTTTGTTCTAAAACCATTTTCCTCCAGATACCTTCCCCTCGTTTCTGATTTTTATTTCTGAAACCGAATACCAAGCTGACTCTTAAAATCAAAGAACTTTAGGCAGAAGGGGCTGCGGGGGGGGGGGGGGGGGGGGGGAAGGTCAGTGTAGAAATAAGACCAGGAATGAAAGGTTGACGAAAAGTAAATCAAAACTGTCTTCAACCATAAACAGATTCGAAAGTTGAATTATTCAAGCCGGCAAATGTTCTGGCTTCCACCTCTGTGCCGCAGGACTTGGGAACAGATAGCGGAGGCGTTATTTTATAGTTTACCCTACCAGCCGCATCAGCCACCACAGAGCACCCTGTCGTCAGTCCCCAGTCCCCATTGCCACCAGCAGGAGCTTTGCATGCAAAGAAGCTGGGGGGGGGGGTCTCTGCATTTGTATAGGAGCCTTAAGGTCACATGGTCAGATTTCTACAACTCTTTATAACTGATGCTTTGCTAATTTGTGTGATAATGTATTATTAGATAAAATTGCTTATATCGTTTTTCATTTTTCTTTTTCTTTCTTTTTTCATAGAAGGTCGCAATTGGAAACATGAGAAACTGACTGTAACAAGGTAGGTAGTTTTAGGGAAACTCATGTAATTCCTATCATTTCCCTCCCACTTGCAGTCTTTAAACTGGGACTGCATATATTTGCAGTAAGGCAGTGCACGGGTAGGCTCTCTCCAACTCTGTTCTGTTTCCTACTAAGTTGATGCCTTCTAACCCCACCCTTTTAAAAAGCAATTGGGTTTTCAACAACTCTAAATTAAAACTGTTTTCTCTTTCCCTTCACTTAATTGTGTGTGTGTGTGTGTGTGTGTGTGTGTGTGTGTATGTGTGTATGAGTATGTGGGGGACTGAGAAGGGGGAGAGATAGATGACATAGATTATAGACAATAGATAGATGATAAATAGACAGACAGGTAGACAGATGATAGACAGACAGACAGACAGGTAGACAGATGATAGACAGACAGACAGACAGACAGACAGACAGACAGACAGACAGACAGACAGAGTGTGTGCGTCTGTGTGTTTCCTACCTCTTATTCAGCGGGATGACCCAACCAGGCCTTCCCTGAAATTTTGCTCATGTGATTGGAAGAGGCCTGAGGAGGAATCCTGCACACAGCTAATTTGTATCTTTGTTGGCTCCTTTGTTTTAAGCGCTCCTCCTCTAGAGAGCTGCAGCCAAACTTAGGGGATGGAGAAGAAAAGAGAGGCGGATAACCGGAAGGCCCAGCCTGACAGAGGCCTCATGAAGAGAGCACTGGAACGCTATGATATGAGGTTTCTTCAGCGCGGAGTGATGCAGGCATAGAAAAGGACAGCCATAGTAACTCCAGTACCGAAGCTACTGACCTGCGTCTTCCGTGCAACGGGAGTGATGAGGGCCCCAGGGCCCCAACTGACGTATGAACGTCTGTCTCCTTACCACGGATGCCAGCGAACTGCAATGCTGGCAGCAGGCTTCTAGACAATCGATGTCTAATAAAATAAGTTTGGAGGGCTAAAATCTCTGCCGTATCTCTCAGCTAAAATTGCATACAGATGCCGCCCAGCACCTGTATTAACTTGTAACTGTGAACAAATTATAAGGTTTTAAGATCACAGAAAAGTTTTTGAAGTTGAAAATAACCACCATTACAGACAAAATAACCTGTCACTTCTTTCGGAGTTCAGGGAAATAGAATGTTGTTAAGAAACTAAAACGCCCTGGCTTCATGCCAGAGCATGGTGCTGCCTCCTCTTGGGCTCTAAGGGGCTTTAAGTCAAGGCAGCCAAGGGACTCTGTGTTTAACTCCATCATCGCTCTTAAAAATGTGAAAAACATTTCAAGTTGACAAGATGGAGTGCCTGGTATAAATAAGATTTGTTTTAACTTTGTTGGAAAAGCAAAAGCCTCTAAATCTTAATTTCCTATGAACCAAACATATTAATTATAAAACATCCAAAAGTTAAGAAAGAAAAATATCCGATTTGTTTCATGGAAAATGAGTCAAGGCCACACATTTTAGATCTGCGTTGTTCTTTTTGTCTGGTTTCCCTTAGTCAAGACAAATGATACAGAGTTTATAAGCCATGTTTGATAACGAAAAATTCCCTGTCTATTGATAGAATGTCAGTTCTATCAGTTTCTGAGTTCAGAAAGCCTGTGGCACATTATTGTGACAATTACGAAACTCAGAAGAGTACCATCTAATAAAGCCTAATTGTGTTCCATAATCCTGAGAGTACGGCTTTAATCACAAAGGATAAGTAAAAAATATGAAATTTGTCAGGAGCTGTTTTCCAACACTGGGTTGCTCTGGATAGATGGAACATTTGCTCTCAGAAGGGAGACAGTTCTCTGGAGGTTTTGCCTCTGCAGCTGTCTTCGAGGGTCTAAACATTGTTGAAATTAATTGCCCCGAGGTTTGACTCAAGATTTCCCTTTGAAGGGCACACTGACAGTATGTTCTTTGAGCCTAATTATTCCGCCACTTCAAACGCACTCCTTCAGCTGAGTGGGAGGGGCAGAGCCATCTGCACAGGGCTTCAGCATCTCACACACCTCCCCTCCCTAGATTCTTGGTTCCCCATCCTGAAGGCCATGCCATGCTAGCTTTTATTTGGCCTATTCCATCCTTCCCCGCAAAGAGTAGAAACTTCTGTGAAAGAATCTAAATCAATGCACCATGTGTGGGAGCGTATAGATGACAGAACCCATGATACACAGATTAGGAGTGCTGTGTATGTTTGCCTCAAATAATGAAAATGAGAAAGATTTTTAAATGCCAGTGGTGATGTGGAAACCAGCATGCTTCAGATACGCTAGACACGTCAGACTGGCAGCACTGACACCCCTCACAGTTTGCACACTATTTTTGTTTGTTTTGTCGCCGTGTTTATTAGCAGGAGTTATTTACGAGGATTTGGGATAACATCACTTGATCTAGGAACATTGGGAACCTTTTTTTGTCTATGTGAGGGTGTCAGATCCCCCTAGAACTGGAATTACAGACAATTGTGAGCTGCCAAGTGAGTGCTGAGAATGGAACCTGGGTCCCCTGGAAGAGCAAACAGTGCTCTTAACCGCTGAGCCATCTCTCCAGTCCAGCATAACTTGATCTACAGGTCATAATGTCTATGCTCTACTGTGCTCTTACAACTCTGTACCTTGAGTACTTTACAGAAAAGACGCACTCCACTCCACGGCTTGATCTTTACTATGTTTGGGACTGTCTCTGTCGGCTACATGTTGCTATAACCAAGTACCTGACTCTGGATAGTGTAGACAGAAAAAGGGTTATCTTAGCATACAGTTATGGAAATCTAAGTATGTGGTACCAGTATCTGTCTGACTTCTAGTGAGGATCTTCTGCTGGAAAATGAGAAATCACAGACACATGTGACAGAGGGAAAGAAGACAAAGAAGGCCAGAAAGTTTTAAATCCGTGGTTCTCAACCTTCCTAATGCTGTGACCCTTTAATATAGTTCCTCATGTTGCCGTGACCTCCAACCATAAATCTTGTTGCGGCTTCATAACTGTAATAACAATTAACTGTTATTAATTGTAATGTAAATATCTGATATGCAACATCAGAGGGGTCGGCACCCGCAGCTTGAGAACCCCGCTGTTGATCAGAAGCTGTGCCACTGTCACCGGGAATGCATTGATCTTCTCACGAGACCAATGCTGCTCTAAAGGGGCCAACACTGTCCCACTAAGGATGAAGCATTTATATAGAGTACATTTATATAGGGTAAGAAGTATGGATTCTAGCAGAATACATCAGGCTCTGAACTCAACCAGGGACACCAAAGACTAGGACACTGTGTTTCTCACAGCTGCACGATGGAAATAGCCAAGCCTGGGGCTGGAGATGGCTCGGTGCTCCAGAGCATTGGCGGCTCTTGCAGAGGAACCCTGGTTTGGTTTCCAATACCCACATGGTGACTCACAACCATCTATAACTCCAGTTCCAAGGGTTCCCATGACCTCTCCTGACCTTCAAAGGCCCAAGGCACACACATGGTTCTCAGACATACAGACAAAGCACTCATACACTCAAAATAAAATAAAATAAATATATCTTTAAGTAAAGAGAAAAATGGAGGGAAGGAAGGAAGGAAGGAAGGAAGGAAGGAAGGAAAAAAGAAAGGGAGGGAGGGAGGGAGGGAAGAAGGAGGGAAGGAGGGAAGGAAGGAAGGAAGGAAGGAAGGAAAGAAAGAATCAAATCAACAACTGCTGAGGTTTTCCTTAACATAAAATCTAAGTCATGGTGTTAAAAGCAAGGAGATAGTTTTGAATTTGATATAAGAACTTTGCCATGGTGATTTTAGATTAAAAGCTTAGTATTAGAGAACTCTTCCACTCCAACAGAATTTTTTAGTATTAGATAACTCTTCCACTCCTGTAGAATTTGTCACGGAGAGTCATGTAAAAACCTTCTGTTTGGTACTTTGGGTTTTCTTTCATCCTTTCAAGAATCTTATGCTTAAAACATGGACTTAAAATTAAAAGTGGGTTAAATTCCTTACTGAGGACATCAGCTGGTCAATTAAGAAAATAATTGTAACTACATAACAGGCTTGGATAGAGATCAATAGGTCTATAAGCAGATACAGCAAGTAAATAAATGATCTTTAAGAGAGAACAGACAGTCCAGTCATCTAATCTTTTAACCAACACACAATGAGCCACCATCATGTGACAGACACCACACTAAGTCTCGAGAATATGGAGAGGGATGCATCCCTTTCCTTGTCTTGCCAAAGACAATAATTAAGCCGGGCAGTGGTGGTGCACGCCTTTAATCCCAGCACTAGGGAGGCAGAGGCAGGCAGATCTCTGAGTTCGAGGCCAGCCTGGTCTACAAGAGCTAGTTCCAGGACAGGCTCTAGAAACTACAGGGAAACCCTGTCTCGAAAAACCAAAAAAAAGACAATAATTAAATAAGTAAATTCCACTGGTTACAATTAGCAGTTCTTACTATTGTCCCCGCATCACCTCCATGCATGCCCCCCTTCTGTCTCATTTCAGGGTAAGAGGATAACAAAGCCCCAGGCCTCCATCCCTGGTGCTGGTGGGAAGCTCAAACCATCTAAACCCAATGCCCCAGGGAATCCTCACCACAATAAAACCCATGGGCACTTGTTTTTCTTTTCTCTCAGGCCATGCCAGCCTAGCTTTTGTGTCTGCTCTGCTTTTCCCAGAAAGTGTCATTGTGTGAGCAATATATGTCCCTCTGTCATTTTGCTGCATGTGTGTGGCATCATCGGGTCTGACATCTGAGTGATCACAGACCGGTGCTCCCTGGCTTCCACAGGTAGCCATAGCACACACCCAGGGAACCCAGCTGCCTGGTACTCCTGCCCTCATGTGATCCCTTCCCTCTGAATGTGGGATGAGCTGGGAACTCACCTTGGCCAAGCAGAATGCAGAAAAAGTGGTTTATCTCTGAAATTAGATTGACATAAAGATGCTAACTTCTCTCTTATGCTCTGGCTGTTATTATCCTTCTTGTGCCGATAGAAGTCAGTGACCATGTTAGAGGGACCTGGTAAAGAGACCTGCATAAGGAGGAACTGAGAAAGGCCTGTGGTTAACAGCCATAGAAACAGGTGACCATATCCACCTACCTTTGTGTAGCTGAATCCTACTGACATCTGTGAGATTTCCAGTCCATCTCCCAAATAAGCCTGAGTGCGACCATTGTTCTAACTGATACCAAGTCTTATACAAAGGAACTGTGGCTTAGAGGACCCGGGTAACTTGTGTGTGGAATTTAGATCCCTTCAGACAGATACAATTGCATATTTTGATCTTCTAAGTAATAGGGATAACCTACTAAACATCAACAGGTAACCGATATGATGCAGTGCGGTCGTGGTGGAGATACAGAAAGATGGAACGGTACTTTAGGGTGATGAGGGAAAATTGCCCAGCTGTGATGTGGTGAGTGAAGGGTGATGGGGCTGTGAGAAACCTGGCAGAGTAATCGGAGTGTAGATGCTTAAGACTTTTAAGCGTGGCTGGACCAGGTAGCCTAGAGATGAGTTAATGGACGGAGAACTTGAAGAGAGGCGATGTTCTGGGTGTGAGAGTGTCTTTGGAGGACACGCTACGGAGGAAGTCGATGAAGAATTGTGAACAAAATCACAGCACCGTCATCCTTGGGAAACTTGAACCAACCAGTCTAGATCTTTGGATTCAGATGTGTGAGTAGAATCTAGGAGTCAAGAAATGTCTTGGTAGATGGTATATCTCTAAAAAGCCGTGTTTTAGACTCAGGGACAGAGATAATGTTTCTAAGTTCTTCTCAGTCACTCCAGATAGATGCCTGGGCTCCACGCAGACACAAACAAACCCTCCTAACAGCAAGCCAAGAAGCAGAGGGACAGGTCCACAGTATTCCCATGGGAATCGCAGACGTGGAGACAATATCATCAAGTCAAAGCCATGGTCCAAGCTGGCAGGACTCAAGGTGCTGGCTGATTTACAGAGACACTGGCGCCTCAAGCCTTGGACACCAGCGCTGGCATCAGTACCCTGGTAAGGATTCCAGGCCTTCCACTAAAGGGCATTATTTTCCCCTTTGAAAAGAACAAGAGAGAAGCAATACAGTGGACAAGGGGTGGGGGAGAGTATTTCAGGTCACACACGAAACATCACCATTCAGTTACCATCCATCCAAACTCCTGCATTTGGAGAATAATTTAAGAAATCTAAGAGTTCCACCAACCAGGATGAAAAGAATAAAATAGGGAAATGGAGAGAGAGAAAGAGAGAGAGAGAGAGAGAGAGAGAGAGAGAGAGAGAGAGAGAGAGAGAGAGAGAGAGAGAGGGAGAGAAAGAAAGAAGGAGGGGAAGGAAGAAAGTACTTTAATTAATATACATTGTTTCAGAACAGTTTAGCATTGCATAAACTATTGAGTATATTGCGCAGTTTCTGCAAGCTTACATCCCGGACACAACTTACCTTACTGTTGTCAGTTTGTATTAAACTCCCATTAGTTCATCTAATTAACCAATACTGATATATGATTATGACACAAAGCCCACAGATTATTCATTTACATTTCCTCAATATTTATATGTTACTGATATCATACATGACATGGCCATCATCATGCCTACTTAAGCGATTCTGGGATGTGACATTGTCTCAGATTTTGGTTTTGATGAGCTTGATAGTCGTGCGGATTCTGAACAAGTATAATACAGCACTCTATTTTATCTGAAAGAGTGTGCTGAGATGGGGTTATGAGTTGTCAGAAGAATAAATGCCATTCTGATGTCAATACTGTATCCTGTCTTTACCTCCACATTGACTGGCCTGGGCAACGTGACGTGCTTTTATTTTCCCTTTGGATGGAGTCACTACGATGGAGGAAACAGGGATCCAGGGGAAGAAGTTGCCCTGTCTGGTTAACCTGAAGACTTAGACAAGACAAGACGGACCTGTTAGCCGAGGCCACCACGACGCCAAGATGAATGGAAAGGGAAGATAAAAGGATGTGTTAACAACTTAGAGATGGCCTAAGTCTGTAACAAGTTGTACCTACTTTGAGAAATCTGCACAAGAAGAAATAACTGAAGTTGTAAAAGATGACCCAGAGTGGGCAATGTCCCAAAGCCCAGGAGAGAAGCCACTGAGATGGGAGGGATGGGATGAGCGTGGGCATCACTGACTACCAGGGCAGAATTCTGGAGGAGGATGGGGTTATGATGTCGGGAACTGAAAGGCAAACTGTGAGGATTCGTACATAGCGGGAGTCTCGAGCCTGAATGTTTGCATTAAGAGGGAGGAAACAGTCAGAGAGCAATGTTCTATGGAAACGCAGATCTGTAGTGAATGGGCGTATTTATTAGCTGTACAAGTTGGAAGGAACCAGTGAAGGAAGAAAGAAATCTGTCTCGTGGCAACTGAAAAGATGGGGAAATTAGCATAACAGTTGTGCTCATTGTTTATTCTGTATACAAGGAGAGGGCTACAATTTTTCTTAAATTTAGTACTCCTGAAAGATAGGTGGTGAGCCAGTCGTTCCTCATTTTCTGAATCGAAATCTAAGCATAGGAAGTCAAGATCTGAACCCAGGCCTCTGAGATACACGTGCGTATTTGCCACCTTCTATTCCTTGCGAACGCCTGGGTGGCACACTGGGGCAGCAGAGACGAGGGAACGCAGTGAGTGTGGGTGGCACACGAGGAGTTGCATAACAAATATTTGTAGGATGAAAGAAAACTCGCAGAGCAGAGATACGGATATGTAGCCATAGGGCAGGAAGCTGCTGCAGGTCACGCTCCACAGTGCTGGTGACATCACCAGCAATGAATGTGCTCAATGTTCTTCAGGAACAGTGGGCCGCTTGTTTTAGTATATTACAGCTCTGCATTTCACCTCTGTCTTCTCGTTTATCTGAATCCCAAGCCCCTCGTCGAGGAATCCCTTGAATGCCCAAAGCCAGAGCTGGAAAATTCTTTGGGCGTTTCCAAGGCAAGGAGAAAGCAAAGCTCAATGAAAATCTGAGATCCAACAGGCTGCAACTCAAAGATCCCCAAATAGGTCTAACAGAACCTGGCTTGGGATCCAAGAGTGTGGAGCCAGGGATTTGGAATCCTAGGAACTGAGAGTCGGAGCAGAGTCCCTGAAAAATGATCTTAGCAGATGGTCCCTCCCAGAGTCTCATTCTTAGCTTGTCAGTCATGGTGATGAATGACCAGGCTGGCCAGTTTAAAGGGTTATGAGAGGTCAGATACCTCCAGGTAGTGAATATTCTGTGGGCAGAAGCTATGGGATTTTTTTTCCAACAATTATACCCACGGCATCTGGCACAGAGAACTTGATTTTAAAAAGATTGACTATAATGGAACAATTGCCACTTACAAATTTAAACTCAAATCTTTTTGGAGTATTAATAACTATCACATTGTGACACTTTGGGGCATGGACTTGATCATTTAAATTTAATAATTCAATCTTAAACTACATGACACTTGGAGTCGTGTCTTACAGACTACATCTGGCATGCTAATGAACGTTTTTTAACACATATACAATTCAAGCAAGGATGATTAATGATTAGACTCCCAAAGGCGTGCTATGACTCATACATTGGTTAATCATTCCTACTAATTACAGACAGCCGTACTATTAGAAAATTCCTTTACTGGATGCATAGGCAACCCAAGCACACCTCTGAGCTCTTTAATTTTCCCCAGATATCCTGATTTGATAAGAGAAATAGCATAACATGCTATAAGGAAAAGAAGCAATCGAGAAAAACTAGATTTTATGAGATTGTGGGAATAACGACGCAGCTCCTGGGAGATCATTAGCTCGCTCGCTCTCTCTCTCTCTCTCTCTCTCTCTCTCTCTCTTTCTCTCTCCCTCGCTTCCTCCCTCCCTCTCTCTCTCTGTGATGGGGCTGAAGGTCCTGCAGGTCCTAGTGTGTAAAGTAGGGACCAATGAGGATGCACTGTAATCCCAACAAACAGACAACATGAAAGTTTTAAGTATAAACTGAACACCATACTCATCTGTTACGGTGTACAATCTCGGGAGGCAGGGCGCCTGCAGAACGGACTCAATCCTCTGTGAACCTGAACATCTGTGTATGCAGGACTCCATCACACTGCAAGAAAACACAGGGAGAGCTGCAAGCCAGTTTCTGAGCCACATTGGCAACGTCGGCCAATCAGGAACAAGTACCCACAGCTCAGCAATGACAGTCAGTGCTTAGCTTCCACCATAGGGTATGCTTTAAAGTGCACACCAGGGACTAAAGAGATGGCTCAGCCTTTAAGTTCACTAACTGTTCTTTCTTACAGAGAACTCCCACATCGTGGCTCACCACCAACCAGTAGCTCCAATTCCAGGGGACTGAATGCTTCCTAGTGATCTGAACAGGCATCAGGCACTTAAGTGGTGGGCATACATGCAGGCGAAACCCATACAAAATCATAATAATCTTTTTTAAAAAAAATCTCACACTAGATTTTCCATGACCAGTTATCATGTGGAATCATAAAGTTTTCATGGAAATATCATTTCCGATTAGCTGGATGGATACAGTATAAAATCAGCGTGCTAAGCAACGCTGCCCACTGTACAGATGTGTTTGCGTCTCATTCATACTCCCCTGGCTCCCCATGCTTTGCAGGTTACCTCTGCACACTTTTCTGGGTTCTTGGCAATCACACTATCCTCTGCACTGAGGGCAGGCTCCTATAGACCTCTTTTCAGGTGCTCAGTGCCCTGCAGTATGGCAGTCGGACACTGTGCTACAAGTAGCCAAGGCCATTGGACCTCATTTTACTTTCAACCAAAGATACGAACTCTGGGAGCAGCATCACGGGTCTTTTACCAACCATCTATCATGCTAAAGAGACCGTGAAGCCTGCAAAGTTCTCTCTCCGGTCTCCATTCTCTGCCTCTGCCTCTCCTCACTCAGCACCTCTTCCGTGTAGGGCCATGCCGGTAGAGCATACCCTCTGCCTAGAAGAAAACCCTTGCTACAGCTGCCAATTGTGATTTGGGCTGCACAATACAGACAGGGAAAAGCACTGCTCGACACATTTCTCAAGACCGCCTAAATAAGTCTTAAATAACACACTCTTGGGATGCCAAAATGAAGTCTAATTCTTGTATGAAATATAATCTGGTTCCTTTGTTACCTTTTTCTTAACTAAGAGATGAAACCACAAAACTTCTTCTGTGTTGTGGTCTATACCAAGAGCACCAAGAAGCAATAATTGAGCAAAGAAAATTCGTTCATACCTAAACAATCAATGCTTTTACTCACTTGACCGCTCCATATCAACTTAGTAAGAAAGAAAAGAGAGTCCTCCATCTCCAGAATATAAGGGATTATCTAAAGGTTGTTTTTTTTTACTAAATAAAAGATTTTGTACTTGCATGTTTTGAGACTAGGCCTGCTCTAGTTTATACAGCTAAGGATGACCCTGAATTCCTGATGTTGCTGATTGGTACCTCCCAAATTATGACGTTATAAGTATTTGCCACCAAACACAGGCAAAGAAAATCTTAAATATAATACCTGGAAGTGTTGGCTTTCAAGTTCACTGTTGCTCTCTTTGGTTTTCTCCAAGCACCATAATCCAGTATTTGTTTTACACTTGTTTAAAAGAAGCCCTGTTGCTGGTGGGTCCTGTTGTCTCCACCACTAACTCACATCTGTCCCATCTGGGAAATGACAGCTCGTAAGTAATCAGGAGTTCTAATGCCTAGTTGCTGTAGCTCCTCACAGAGGCTGTTCCACACTGCTGAATCCCAGCATGCAAAAGGGTAACAATGATGTCCTTGGGAGGCTAGTGGGCAAAGTAAGATTTGGTGTGTTTTTTCTCAGCACTTAGTAAGTTTTTGTCATTGCTTGGGATGCTATCAAAAAAAAATGACATAGATTGAGTAACTTCTAAACAACAAAACTTTTTCTCTCACAGTTCTAGAGACTGAGAAGTTCAAATGGCAGCCCTGATAAACGCAGGATCTGGTGAGTGCCTGCTTTTCTTTTTCGTACACACTACCTTTACCTGTGTCCTCACATGCTGGGAAAGGGAAGCTGGTTCTCGGGGCCGTCTTTCGGAAAAGGACTAACCTCATTCCTGAAGACTTTGTCCTCATGGATCTCCCATTTCCCATCTCCACCCACTAATGCCTTTACTAATAATCCACTAGTGTAGGAATTCCAAATATGAACTTGAAGGGGGAACAACAAATAAACCACAGCAACCTTACCATATAGAAATTATCATTATTTACCACACAAGATTCACCTCGGCCGTGTACACATGTATGTGTGCCTGAACACATATTCTTAACTATCATCTGTTACATCCACCTCCCCCACAAGGCGTTTCAGCTTTCATGTTGTATCCTCCCTTCAACTAGGTAGGATGTGAAATGGATTATGGTAGAGTGAAAAAATGCACAACAAAATAAAAAAAAGCTCTAATAAATTTAGCTGCTGTCAACCCTCTCTTATATTCTAGTCTGGTTCTACTAACAGATAAACTTGACATTGAATTCTATAATCAACTGCCGCTCTTGGCCTTTATGCTTATTGCAAATATAATGCTAAAATGTGTAAGGATGGTAAGTTGGGACAAATTTCCAATTTCTTATGAGAACAGATGGAGCGTATTGTCTATTTTCACCTTACTTGAAGCTGCTAAATCATAGCATATGTGTGTTATACTGAAGCATATAAAGTTGGAACAATGTTAATTTTTTCCTGCCATTTCATATTCCCCAGATGTACTTTTCATTGTTTTACTAAATAAAGCTATTTAAATCCTAGGGGAGGGATCTCTACACTTCCCATGCTTTTCTCATTTAGCCGAATAATACAAGTAATAAATCATTTGATTTATTTGCCCCATACTCACTGAATAATTACTGAACTCCTACTGTGTACCAGATACTGTTCTAGACTCTGTAGAAGTGGGGCTTAGCTTCTTGTCTAATAGACTTGTGAAGCTGACGGCCAGAGTAAATGTATATTTTGTCAATGGCTGCATGATACGACCAGAAATAAAGACAAAATACTACGTGGTTAGGCAAGGAAGAAAAAAATAGTTTACATCAGACAAAAGGGAAACGTGACACTGCGGAGGGGAAAATTCCACTAAATATCAAAAGATAAATAGATACAGGTCGTTGAGAAATAGAGAGAAATGGTTCCATGCAAGGAGAAAAAGCTGTGAGCAGTGTCAGAGAGAGCTGAGACTCCGGGCATCCCGAGTACGGAAAGAGCGGCTGAAATGGGAGTGTCTGAGCACAGAGAGAGACAAGAAGAGCAAGAATGTGGAATGAATGGGAAGGATTATTTTCCTGTTTCCAGCCATCCTGTAATAGACTAATAAGGTCTAATGATGGGCTGTTAACCGAGATTCAAATAAAGAAACAGAGCTCATGCCAGTCTAGGAATAAACCGAGTTTTCTCAGTAAGGAGACAGCGGGGCATCTAAACCGTGAAATCTTTTCCTTGCAGCTCGTACTTCAGAAATACCTGTAAACTGTTCGTAAGACACCTTCACTGCTCCGTCTAATGTACAAGAATGTGTATTTTACAAGGAGGGGTGTCTTGCATAGAGATAGAAGATTTCAAAGAGACCAAGGAAGAATTGGCAGAAGACAGGGGAGCAAACTTGTTTGTGGAGGCTTAAATCATGGAGTGGGAGGAGGTATTTGAAAAAGGATGCAAAAAAGGTAATTTCAACTAGTATGTAGAGTAGTCTCAGAAGCTGATATTATAGGAACTATAATACTGATAGGGAGAATGCAGAACTAATATGAACTGATTCTTTTAGCATACCAATAAACCAAAGAGATATTGAAGGTAGACAAGACGATGACTATTTTGAAATTTAATGTGAGAATTTTCAAGAGATGAATTATGAATTGCCTATGAATAGAGAAAAAAGTTAAATACAGTTCAGGTTAGAACCATTCACACCCCCTGGCTGCAATCACTTACAATGTAGGCTTATTTACCTGATCTCTAGCTGGCCCAGCAAGGTGTAGGTGAAAAGGAATGTCTGCACTTTCTAAACAGAAAAGCCTCCGCTGTCCGGGCAGATCAGGAATTAAGAGACCATGCTTTGGTCCTGGCTTCGTCCCTAATATCCAGGTTGCTTCCTTCCCATTCTTCAAAATGAAGCAGTGCAAGAGAAGATCGGGGTCTTCCAGACTCCAGAGGTTGAAGTCCTGAGAAGTAGAATGTTCTCATTAATTGACCTTCTCCAACCATATTTACTTGATTTCTCATCTGTGTCAGATGTTAAGGATGCTTTTGAGTCTATAGCAGCCAATGAGACCATCGAAGTTTCTAGAGATTTCTATGGTTTCCACTCAGACATTGTGGCAAAACTGTTGTGAAGACTAATGCAGTAGAACAACACAATACTCACATGACCAACCTGTAGGAGCCCACATAAATAGATCTGTTCCACCCTGATCAAAGGTCAGAGAATTCAAGCCTATTCGTGCTCCTTCAAGGTTACGACAGGAGGTTTGGCCTGGGGAGTGGCTGCCTACATGACACTTGGTCTAAGGTGTGGCATGTCCTACCTGAACAATAGAATGCTTAACTCAGGATATAGTTGCTTAATGTTTCAAGTACTGAAGCAGGTAATTGCTCTGTTTGTTTTTTTTATCATGTTAAGCACCTTTTTGCCCTCCTCCCCCATTTTTGGATTAGGTATATAAGCACATATAAATAAACGTGGGCAAATTCAGTATTCACTGGATAGCCCTCCTGGTTCTATTCTGTGTCTCTGTTCTTTATCTTTCATGTCTCTGTTCCTCCTGCCTGATATTTCTTTCTTTTATATATTTTGTTTTTATGTTTCTTATTTTTTATTTTATTATTTATTTATTTATTTGGGAGCTTTTCAAGACTGGGTTTCTCTGTAGCTGTAGGGCCTGTCCTGGAACTAGCTCTTGTAGACCAAGCTAGCCTTGAACTCACAGAGATCTGCCTGCCTCTGCCTCCAGAGTGCTGGGATTAAAATTATGCACCACCACTGTCCAGCCTGCCTAATATTTCTAATCCTCATGCCCCTATCCTGGAATGCATAAACCCCATTGAGGCTGGACCCAGACATATGGCACCACAACGATGGGGCTCATGACAGATGAACCCCAACAGGTGGTGCCGGACATGGAGCCAGTGGTACAGAAGGAAAACATGCTGGACCCTGTGCATGAATATCACATGCAGTTGTAGAGGTAAAAAAAATGAAAGCTCAGATAAATAATAAATAAAAGTAGAATAGTGGGGGTGGTGTCAGGAGTAAAAAATTTTAGATAATTGTAGCTACGGGGAAAGGAAAGAGTAGACAACTCTCTGTACATTGGCTTGGGTTTATTTTGATAGACAGGACCTGGAGTGGCGCAGAAACAAATGCAGAGATTTTTAGAGGTTGTAGATAGTATAAACAATCTGTTTCCTCACACAAGCTGGCGGCATAGCCACCACCATTCTCAGACAGCTTCAGGACTGGGAGAAGCCAAGGTGTGACCCCATCTGTGTTCCTGGTCAGGCCGACCTGCAGACACTGTGGCCTTGGAACTGCAGTCATCGCTGCTGCTTCTTCTTCTTCTTCTTCTTCTTCTTCTTCTTCTTCTTCTTCTTCTTCTTCTTCTTCTTCTTCTTCTTCTTCTTCTTCTTCTTCTGCTGCTGCTGCTGCTGCTGCTGCTGCTGCTGCTGCTGCTGCTGCTGCTGCTGCTGCTGCTGCTGCTGCTGCTGCTGCTGCTGCTGAGTGGGTGGCCCAACGAAGGGAGCACGGAGTGCCCGGCCTGTCAATGGCTGCAGAGCGATGCCACGGAGATGGTGGCCACCCTGCCGCCTTGGGCACCGCCCTCCCTGCTGCCTAGGCTGAGTCTGGCCCGTGCCACACCCCAGAGCTGGGAAATGCAGGGATAGGGAAGTTTGGAGGACTGTGCCTCCAGTGGCCAGCATCCAGAGCTGGTCGGTGGGGAATGGCCAGAAGATGTATGGCCCGTGTGTCCAACAAGCCTATATGGGTAGATCAATAGCTTTTAGAAGAAGAGAGGATGCAGGAGTTCTCCCAATTTTGTGATTAAAAAGAAATCTGGCAAATGGAGGTTGATACAGGATTTGGGAAAGGAAAGCAAGGATAATAAAAACAGCGTAGCTCTGCACAGCTGAACTCCCAGTCAGCCAAACCCATGAAAGCCGCAGTCTTAGAGCCACTGCGGTGGTAGGCAACTGAGAGCCTGTGCTGCAGCTGAGTTTGCCAGTAGCCACTGTCGGCCTCCAGCGGGACCGCCAAGCCACGGAAACCATGGTCTGCACCCCACCCAGACGTAGCAAGCAATGAAGGCCCAGAGACTCCTGGTTCTGGGTCCCGTAGGACTGTGGAGCCCTGGAGAGTGTAGATCTAGCTCCGCCCAGCCAGGCGTCTGTGGAAATGGAAGCTGATGCCTGTAAGCTAGAGAAAGCTCTTGCAGCTCAGTTTAGAAAGATAGCTTACAAACTTGAAATGATTTCCAGAAGTTATTTTGGAGCTAACCAATGACCATGGTCCTATTTAAAGCTGTTTACTGGGCACCTTGAACCACTCAGTGAAATTGTTAAGGGGAGCAGTGACCCAAATTTCACCAGACACCTTACAGACACTGCTAGACAGGTGCTGGAGCAGGTGGATATGCAATACAGAAATAGCAGGTGAGTTATATTAATTATGATCAATATGGCAAGCATGTATATTACCTACAAAACTTACTCCCATGGCAGTGTTGTGACAAAATGGTCCTCTTTTATGTCGATAATTTCCTGTTTCACCAGGCAAGGTATTCAACCCTTATTTTGAAGCAGTAGCTTGTTTAGTACAGAAAAGCTGGATGGAATATAGGTGATATTTTGGTAGGGAACCTAATGTGATCAATGTTCCTTGTACTAAGCAACAAAATGGTTGTTTTGAAATAATGATTCTTGGGCAATTGTGCTTGCTCAATTTGTCAGCCAAATTGAAAATCTTTTTCCAGCTGATCAATTGATACAATTTGCACAAATGCATGCCTTTATTTTTCCTAAAATTGTAGTGAAAGATTCCTTAAAGGCCTAAAACTATAAAAACAGTTTTATAATGGGTCTGGATATATCAGCAAAGCATTTCAGCAGTTTTGTTCCTGAAAAAATATTGAACATGAAACAGGCATTCCTTACAATTCTCAGAGACAGGAATTGTGGAGCATGCCCATGGCTCCTTAAAAACACAACTTCAAAAGGTAAAGTGGGGGGAATTATACCCTCAGTTGCCACATAATGCCTTAAATCATGCCCGTTTTACTCTAAATTTCTTGAATATGAATACTTATGAACAATATGCCATCAATAGATTTTGGCCTGATGGCACCAGAGTGACCTTCACTAAAGCAAAATGGAAAGACCCTTGCACTGGATTATGGAAAGGATTCAACCCCCTTTTTTTAACTCTTTACAATAAATTCTTTTTTTAATTTTTTTATTAAAAATTTCCACCTCCTCCCCACCTCCCAATTACCCCCTCCCTCCTCCACTCCCCCTCCCTCTCCTGTCCAGAGAGCAGAAAGGGTTCCCTGCCCTGTGGGAAGTCGAAGTTCCTCCCCCCTCGATCCAGGTCTAGGAAGGTGAGCATCCAAACAGGCCAGCCCCCCCCCCCCCCCCCCCCCGCCAAAGTCAGTATGCGTAGTAGGGTCCAAATCCCGTGTCATTGTCCTTGGCTTCTCAGCAGCCCTCATTGTCCGCCATGTTCAGGGAGACCGGTTTTATCTCATGCTTTTTCAGTCCCAGTCCAGTTGGGCTTGGTAAGCTCCAAATGGATCAGCCCCACCGCCTCAGTGGGTGGGAGCACTCCTCGCAGTCCAGACTTCCTTGCTCATGTTTTCCTTCCTTCTGCTCCTCATTTGGACCTTGGGAGCTCAGTTCGGTGCACCAATGTGTGGCTCTGTCTTTATCTCCATCCATCGCCAGATGAAGGTTCCCTCACGGTCCTGACTTTCTTTCTCATGTTCTCCCTCCTTCTGCTCCTCGTCAGGACCTTGGGAGCAGGGAAGCATATATCCTAATTAAGGGAGCCATCTTAGGATTATTAAGAGACTTAACTCTAGAGGGGTTCCCAGGTATCCAGTGAGATGCCCCCAGCTAGTTCCGTGGGCAGCTGAGGAGAAGGAGTCGGAAAAGGCCAGATCCTATAGCCATACTGATGATTATCTTACATATCACCATAGAATCTTCATCTGCCGATGGATGGAGCTAGAGACAGAGCCCCACATTGGAGCACTGGACTGAGTTCCCAAGGTCAACCCTGTTTTAATATGGGGTCGATGGAGTGTCTGTGGTTTGTCATAGGAGGAAAATGAGGTGTGATGGCTTCCAAGACATCCAGCCCAGCGTCTGCAGAAGTATGACAGTCCTGATGACATCATAGCCACCTGTGTCCCCACAGAAGAGTCACAGTGAGACACTGAACCTGTGTCCCTGACCCTCTTACATCATCATGCTGTTCTGTGAAGGGAAAGAAGACCGTGGTGCTAGTTAGTGATTCCCAGCTTCTTGGTGGATGCTGCACACATTTCCAGACCTTGGCAAGTCCTGTTTACTTTGGAGCCAGCCCAAGGATGCTGACCGAATGTTTGTCAATTTATCCATTCTGTATCTTGGGACACAGAACTCATTTTTGCCAGTATAATGTTCAGTCTGATGTTGAAATAAAGGACCTGAGAACTGAGACCTCAGGAATTTCCCCTTTGGGGGAAAGAGCCTTGTTAAAGCCATGGAGCCGGGCGGTGGTAGCGCACGCCTTTAATCCCAGCACTCGGGAGGCAGAGGCAGGCGGATCTCTGAGTTCAAGGCCAGCCTGGTCTACAAGAGCTAGTTCCAGGACAGGCTCTAGAAACTACAGGGAAACCCTGTCTTGAAAAACCAAAAAAACAAACAAAAAAAAGCCATGGAACACTATTATGGAGATGATCTGTGACTGAAGACGCTCTTCAGAAAATGAGGAGGAATGGCATGAACGTTTTTGCTGCTACTCAGAGACTAGGACAGTTCGAACTTGTCTTCGAAAGCTAGAAGCAGCAATACAGTTGGACTATAGAGGAGAGGAAAAAGACTCATAGCTCACCCATCATAGAAACCTCTTCTAATCTTTTGATTAGAACAGCTTTAAGAGAACTGTGATTTGACAAATTATATGTTTATGGCTAATTTCCATACTGGAATTATGGAATTGACCTGTTAATGTAGGGAACTGCTTGAGTTCACTATGAAGATGTTACTGATTAGGAAAGGGTTAGAGTTTGCCTGAGAAAAATTTGACATGATGCCAATGAGTCCTCAGATTTGGTATGTTTAATAAGACAAATTTGGATTTTGATGCAGCTAAAAACTGTTAAAGACATGCTAAACCAATTTTAAAAGGCCCTCCCATTGCGGTCATCCTCTACTCCTTTATTAGGAGAAAGTGTGGCTATAGGAACATGTATATCACAAAGCATTATCTGCTTGCATATGGTTGTCTAGTTTTCTGTGAAATCTTTTGATGGGAAGTTGGCTCAGAAGCACACAGCGCCTATCTGCACACCTTCTTTCAACCCTTTGTTAACAGAAACTAGTAGTCAGTGATGGGTAAGATCTTTTTCCCTCCAAGAAAACTAAGACAGGATGTACATGACAGAATGTATGTAACAAAGATGGCTAAGTCTGGAAAGTGGAAGAAGGTGAACTAAGTCAGACGCTGCCGTCTGTCCTGTAGCAGAAGCAGAGGCTTTAATAAATAAATTAAAAGGGGAGAAATATGTGGGAACCCACATAAGTGGATCCATTCCACCCTGACCAAAGGTCAAAAAAAATCAAGTCTTTTCCTGATAATTCAAGGATATGACAGGAGGTTTGACCTAGGGAGTGACCGCCTACAGGATGCTTGGTCTAAGATGTAGTCACTGCATGTCCTGCCTAAACAACAGAATGCTTAACTCAGGATATTGTTGCTTGGTGTTTCAGGTATTGGAGCAGGTATTTGCTCTGTTTGTTCTTTGTATCGTGTTAAAGCAATCTGTTGCCTTCTCTTCCCCAATCCCACCCCTGTTTTTTGATTGGGGTATATAAGCATATGGGAAATAAAGACAGGCAAAGTCAGTATACACCAGATTGTCCCTCCAGTTCTATTCCACATCTCATTTCTTATAATCCTAGGTGAGTACACTATTTACAGTAATGAGCAAGGGGCAGGGCCAGTTCTCCTGCTTCCTGGTTCTCGGGGTCAGATCTCCCACACCTATACCTTAAGGGCCACCTCTATTGTGTTGCCCAGGCATGGCGTAGGGGCCACTCTCCCTAGTGCTGCAGCAGAGGAGGGGCATGGCTGGCTCTCTGAGAGCCATTCTTAATGATGCCATCTACATCCATTGACTTCTGAGCCTTAACTCTACAATGTCATTCAACCCGGTCCTCTTGCCCCCTGAAACTCCCGCATTGGTCATATTTCACATGTCAAATCTGGATGAATCCCTTCCTGTCTTAGTATGTTCTACCTTATTATACTCTGGTCAGTGAATTACCAGCACAATTTATCTCTTCAAGACCAAAATGGTACTAGTACTTAGTACTATCAATGTACTGTTCTTCAGTCTTTTCCCATCTAGATCTCAGAACCACCTTACCACACACTAACTTAGCCATATACCCCAGAAGAAGAGTAAACACAAATAGTAGCAACAAACATTTCATAACTGTTTATCGCTTAACATATCCAAAATTGGTTTTGCTCCTTATACTTTTACTTGGCAAATTTCCCCTCACGTCCTAAGGGATGAGTTTTGCTGAGACACATGTTCTGTCGTAAAACCATTCACTGAACCATCATCAGTCTTTCTTGATCTATATACTGTAAACCAGAAATTTGAAAGTTTTGTTTTGCATTTGTTTTGTTTTGTTATTTAAAAGCGAGTATTACTGAGAAACCCCAGGAGTAAGAGATGAAAGACTAGGTAAGGGCTCAGGTCTCACTATGCTATCTTCATTAGCTTTGTACGTCCGACTTATCTACATTCTATATGGGTCTAAAGCCAGCAGTTGGCAGAAATCTCGACAAAACAGAAGAAAAGCCAATAGTGACTTTCCCTGCTGCTCTTTTCCTTGTTGAAATGGCATCTGTGTGTCTGTGCGTCATCTGTTCCTCTCTGAATATAGGAAACGTGTTGGCATTTACGAAATTCCAGCACTGATTCAACACTTTACCAGACCTTCACTGTCCACAATAGACATGCTCAAATCCATTCCATCTTAGAGAAGTGTAGCTCATCTCAGGGAAAAAGCCTTCACTGTGCACTGTTGCTAACCCTTATCTTTACTGGCGATGACAAGTGTTCAGGGAGAATTATGGGGGAGAGGAGTAAATTGGACACATATTCTCTGTGTTTAGTTCTGAAAGACAGATTTACATATCAGAAGGAGACAGTCTGGCTCCCAGGCCTGTGAGATGTGAGAATGACCTGGTTAGATGTATGAGCTCGTAGGTACTCAGTGCTGGTCTGTGGGCCAGCTGCACTGACAGAAATGGCAGCATGCAGAGTGTGCAGACTCCGGCTCCATCCCAGACATCTGTATTGCAATCTCCCCGTGCTTTTTATTATGAGATTCCATAGGCCAGTTAAATGAAAAGGAAAGCTTGAAATGAAGTCAAGCAATAAAGTGTGTGATTGAAAGAATACCAATCAGTCATCAAAAGTATTTTTTCAAGATTCTGTCATTATTTGTGTATATCTGTGTGAGCATATTTATTATGAGATTCTGTAGATCAGTTAAATGAATAAAAAGTTTTGAAATGAAATCAATTAAATGTATAACTGAAAGAATACAGATCAATCATGAAGATGTATTTTTCAAGATTTTATTATTATTTGTGTATATCTGTGTGAGTGTATCCCAAGTACATTTCAATACCCAAAAAGTCCAGAAGGGGACATTGGATCTCCTAGAGCTGTCCAATGTGGGTGCTGGGTGCCAAACTCAAGTTGTCTCAGAGGTAGAAATGCCGTTGCTCCAGCCCACCCCAAAAAGTATTTTTAAATGCTAGTCCTAGGTGAAAACTAAGCAGGGTCTTAGCCAACGTGAAGAGGGAAGGCTAAAACCCTGAGCTCTTCAACTTGATCTTTCCACCAAAAAAATGCATATTTACCACTATAGCTGTCTACAAGGGTAGGAGCAACAAGCATGCATAACCCACCCATAATTGCAATACTCATGGACCAAGTGTGGCCCCTTAGAGCAAGGACCGAAGCTTCAGAGCCTATTGAGACCCATATTCTAGTTCCATCATACTTCTTACAGACTTAGAAATGAATATTACTTGGTAACTAATGAAACTCTATTCCAATTCCAAAGCTTTTTACTAGTCTGAACAAGTCTGTGTAGCTGTACCTGATACGTTTGGGTGAAGATAAGTGAAGTCAGAGTATAAAACTCATAATTAGACTTCTGGCAGCTTGGCTCCTCATGCTCTTCCTTCCTCTCTACACACAAAGCCTTCCTTACTTTTAGTCTCTGCATCCTTCTTAGCTTTCCTTTTCCTTTCCTCTCTCCCTCCTCCCTCCCTTCCCTTCCTTCTTCCCTCTCCTTCACCATTCTTCATCCCTTCTCTCTTTCCACCCCCTCCACCTCTTCCTTCTTTATTCCCTCCTAATTACATCTGGGCCATCATTAGCGCGCCTTACAAATATCTCTTTGTCTTAACCATTGTGCAACATGCATACTTCGGAAGTACACTGTAAGGAATTCCCATGTATGTTCTTCCGGATTGACAAATATTCCCGGAGAGCACTACTATAATTTTCCTCAAATGTAATGAGATGAGGGATTAAGGAATGCCAAAGGGTTAGGATCAAGGGATCGAATATCCGTTCTCCAGAATGGCTGTAGGAGTTTTAAATAGAGCCAATCTTTGTGTCTGACTCAGTGTCCATTCATAAGCAACAGTGGACCTTCTCTTTTGATAATCTGCTGGTGGAAATTCCAGGCATCCCAGCCAGCAGGGAGGAATGTTGCTTAAAGCAGGATTACTGATGCCTTTAAATCATACTGGGCAAAGCTGTCTATGTAAGGAAAAAAAAAAACCTAGCTCAACTTTTTTTTTCCAAGTAGAGGGCATGTGTCTTGAGAACAAGCGGGAGCCATAGTAAATGTATTAAATTGCAAATTAGAGACTTACAGAGCTAGTCCTGTGTTCTGCCACTCTAACACCAAGTGAAGGCGGGGATGTGACTGAGTGGTGGAGCCCTTCTCCGGCAGGCACAGCGCTGGAAGTAAAGCCAGGTGGTTTGCCTCATGTCCCAGATCCCTCATTTCTTCAGCTGTACAGTGACAAATTCCATCTTCCAAGTCCTTTCAACTCTGGCCTCCTTTGTTATGAGGAAATGATTTCAAAGGGAAGACCTAAGGTGAGGCTTAAATGAACAAAACCGACGAAAGGGGAAAGAAGTCCGAGCTAAAACAGCTGCAGATTGCTTGGTTGAACAGCTATCTAGTTCTTGCCTGAGAACAAATGAGATCAGTTGAACTGAGGAATTCCTGCCATGCTTGTGGTCTCTGGTTCCACATCAGGAGGAGGCTGTCTTCCCCTCTTTCCTCCCCAACAGGTTAGAACCTCACCTGGTAACTGCTGGATTTCAGCTGTGCACTGGGGGGTGGGGGGTGGCGGCCTGGGAATAGAAGGGGTGTGTCTGAGGGAGGTGGTGTCCATTGCTAGGGGCTGTTGAGACCAGAGTTCCCTGTTGCTTCACAAAGACTCGGTGACAGCAGTGTGTCCATCATGAGCTCACTGCTTGCTTTCCTCATACTTTCTATGCAAATGGAGGAGTAGAGGACATGGATGGCCTCAGCAAGGGTCCTGGTCACCCTCCACAAAATCTCACACCTTAACAGGAATAATTTCATTGTTGGACTCTTGGAAGTCTGAGAACTGAAGAGGAAGGACGCCCCCCTTCCATGTTGTCTTTCCGTACAATTATTTTAGGGATACTATCTGCAACATCAAGACCAAAAACCCTCCCGCTTTGCAGCTCTTCCACTTCCGCGCAGCCTGAGCGAATCGGGAAGTCCAAAGGTCACACTCCTTCACAGGGCCGCTCAGTGGAAAGGCCTGTGTTCGCGCAGAGCGGTGCCCTGCAGCATTTCACGCTCTTTAGAGGGCTCACTGTTGGCAGGGTCAAAACAACGCTAATTTTTTCCACAGCTGCAGAGGAGGCTGTGTGTGTCACGTCACCAGGTCTAGTGGCAGTCCAAAGGCCAGAGTACCAAACAAATCGGCGTTCGGTTACGTTAAGACTCAGAAATTCAAGATGACCAAATTTCATATGCTCACATCCAACGATCTTATTTCTAGAAAGCTCCAATTAAATGTTTGCAGTGCTGTGTGAAGTTTGCATTACATTTACTAATTTCATCTGACAGTGGTTTGTTTGGCTAGAACGCACAGTACTGTCCATGTGCCAGGAAGATTGCTATTTAATAAGCAGGAAAAAATGGAGCTCATAAATGTTTGTGGAGGACTGGAATGTTCTACACTAAGATGAAATTTCAGTGATGTATTATTTAAAAATTATAACAACACTTTGGAATTTGAAATGTCTGATTACTGTGGACAATAAAGCTATATACAAACAGCCTCTGTTCTAGGGAATCCAGCAGCCTCGGTCTCTCGGCACGCAGAGGAGCTCAAACGCAACAAACTACAAGGTTTCCCAGTGGACTCCTGTCCATCAGCCATACGGCTTCAGCGGGAGTTTCGTTTCTGAAGCACTGACTGAAGGATAGCACAGAAATCACATAGACAAAGGCTGAAGAGGTTAAGAGATCATTAGCCCGAAGTTGTCAGCCAGCCGCTGGGGTAGAATGTCAGCAGAGGCAACAACGCATGTTCTCTTGGTGCAGGCAGGAAACGGCATCCCGAAGCCCATCTCATTACTCAAAGGCATGAAAGTACTGACTGGAACAGCTGGGCTTTTTCAAAGCTTTTACCCCTCAGTTAGTCTGGATAAAGTAACAGGCTCTGAAGCTAATTGTAGGTTGTTTTTAAATACAGTGTGAGGGCTCTCCTGTTTATGAGCTTTCTTTTCTTTCCTGAAAGGATAAAAGCAGCATGAGTGTGTGTGTGTGTGTGTGTGTGTGTGTGTGTGTGTGTGTGTTTGCGCGCACGCGTGCATATATGTGTATGCACAAGCACATGTGTGTCTAAGTTTGGGGTAGGTGAATTGTGTGTGAGTGTGTGTATGTGCATCCATGTAAGTATCGGGTGACTGTGTAAGCACACATGTGTGTGTATGAGTGTGAGGTGGCTAAATGTGGGTGTGTGTGACCGTATGTATTTGTGATTGTATGTGAATGTGTATATGACTCTGTGTACATGTGTACACATGTCTGTGTATGTGCACGCATGTAAGCTGGGTAATGTGTGTGAGTGTGTATGTGTGTGACTGTATGTGAATGTGTGAATGACAGTATATGTATGTACACTACTGTGTATATGAGTGTAGGGTAACTGAATGTGCACATGAGTGTGTGCCATTGACTGAATGTACATGCATGCTAGTGAATATGTGGGTATGTCTTTATAAGTCTGTATCAGTGTTCCAATGTGCACAGGTGAGTATGTGTGTTTAAGTGCAGGTGTGTGTGGTGAGTGTGTATATAAATGTATATGGTGTTGCTATGGATGCATTGGTGTGGAGACATATATACATATGTATTATAAATGCATGTGTATGTGTATCCCCAAAGGTTCTCAAAAAGCTAAATTAAAACTATCATATGATCAAGCTATACCTCTCCCAGGAATATACCCAACAGACTCTATATCCGGTTACAAAGGCCCTTCTTTATCCCATTCATTGCCTCTCTATTTACAAAAGCAAAGAAATTGAGTCGTTTGACATACAACAGATGGAGAGCAAAAGTGTAGTGCATCTATACAATGGAATATTATTCAGCCATAAAATATGAAATTTTCAGGTGGATCTAGGCAATATCATATTATATCATATAATATATATAATATCATATTAAGTGGGATAACTCAGTCTGTGAAAGACAAACATTTTGTGTATCTGTCCTATGTGATGCTAGCTTCTAATTCACATACATTTGTATTTTCCTGCAAGTGCTTGTGCATAGAGTCAGAAAACAGAAAAGAACCATGAGAAGAAGGAAGGTGGACATAGGAAAATGCATGGGCAATGCGGTAGATAAGTGTGGCTCTCCGCTGTAAGGGAGAACACTTGGAATATAAATACTTAATCAGGAATGAGGAGAGAGAAAAGAAGTGGGGGATTCAGAACTTTAATGCATTAAGGAAACACGCTACTTTGTAAGATAAGTTTTAGAAGTGGATATATATCCAGGAGAGGGATTTCTGTAGTACATGGTAGTTCTACTTTTATTTGTGATTGTTTGTTTTGAAAGGTTTATTTCTATTTTATGTCTGTGAGTCTTTGCCTGTGTGTGTGTGAGTGTGTGTGTGTGTGTGTACATGTACCACCCAACTGGTGTCCATGGAGGCCAGAAGAGGGCATCAGATCACCTAGAACTGTTGTAAGTGGCTGTAAGTGCTGGGAATCGAACCCAGGTCCCCTGTAGAAGCAGCTAGTGTTCTTAACTGTTGAACCATCTCTCCAACCACTTATTTTTATTTTTTTTGAGGATTTTCCATACTAGCTCTCATAGTAGTTAGACCAATTTATTCTCCCACCACATGTGGACAAGTGTCCATCCCCTTCACTCTAATCCTGACCAAAACTTTCCTCATCAAAAGTTTCATCATCTTTTTAATAATATCCCTTTTAACAGGTATGAGATAATATTTCATTGTGGTTTTAGGTTTTGATTCCTTGATGATTGGGAATATTGAGTGCTTTTGATGTCCCCATTGACCATGTGTGTGTTCATCCATGTCTTATGCCCATTTTCAGTTGGCTTATTAGCTGCCTTACTATTGAGTTGGATTTTTTATGTGCTTGGGAAACTACTCCCTCACTAACTGTATTTCTCACACTTCAGCTTGTGTCTTCATTCAGTTGATTGTTTCTTTAGTTATACAAAATCTTTTCCATGTGATATTATCCCAGTAGTCAATTTGGGGGATTTTTTCTCTCTGTCTACTTCTAGTAAGCTTTACAGAGTAAAGCCATTGTTGAAGCCTTTAGTCTATTTGAGTTGGTTTTTTAATGTGGTATGGCATAAGGGTATGCATTCATCTTTCTGGATTTGAAGATTTACTTTTTACAGTACCATATATTGAACACACTTCTTTCCCATGTTGTGTGTTCCTGACAAGTGTGTAAATAATCAACTGAACATAAATGCATGGATTTATTTCTAGGTTCTCTCATTCTTTCCATTGGCCTATGTGTCCTTTTTAAATACTGGTATAAGTCATTTAGTTTATTATAGCTTTTCAATATATCTAGGGTCAGGTAGTATGATGCCCCAGTTTTATTCTTCTTGCTAATGATTTCTTTGGGAGTTTTCAACTTTTGTAGAACTTATGGCATTGTTGTATCAACTCTATAAAAAAACACTTTTTGAAGTTTATTACTGAATGTATCAAATATTTGGATAACTAAATAGTCACAACACAATATTAATTCTTCTAATCCATGAGCACATATCTTTGGTTATATCTACTTTAGTTGTTAATCTAAATTAGATAGATAGATGATAGATAGATAGATAGATGATAGATAGATAGATGATAGATAGATAGATATATAGATAGATAGATAGATGATAGATAGATGATAGATAGATAGATAGATAGATAGATAGATAGATAGATAGATGATAGATAGATATATAGATAGATAGATAGATAGATAGATGATAGATAGATAGATAGATAGATGATAGATAGATAGATAGATAGATAGATGATAGATAGATAGATAGATAGATGATAGATAGATAGATATATAGATAGATAGATAGATGATAGATAGATAGATAGATAGATAGATAGATAGACAGATAGATAGATAGATAGATAGATAGACAGATAGATAGATTTCACTATATTACCGTATCAACTACATTTACTGCTCCATTTTAAAAAAATGAAAATGCTTTCTTCATTATATTTTAAGTTGCACATTGTAATGTGTGGAGATGCTCCTGATTTTGTAAGTTAATTCTATAGCATGAATCTTTACCAGTTTTTCTATTAGTTGATAGGTGTTTAGATTTGTTTCTTTGGTAAAATCTTCATGGTTCCCTACATATTTGCAGACAAGGCTGAGTTAACCTCTTCCTTTCCAATGTCTTTCCCTTTACCTACATGCTCTGGCTTTTAGTAAAGTACCATGTTGTTTAGAAGGAGTGAGTACAGTCATCCTTATCTTTCCCAGGTGTTAGAAGAAAGTCTTTCAACCTTTCCCAGTGATCACAGTACGAGAGGCAGGCTTCCCATATATGGTCAGAGTTCATTTTTATTGAGGTACATATTTCCTGTATGTAGTATTGGGGTATTTTTAAATGCTGTTAGAGTTTTGTCAGATTATTTTCTGCATCATCTAAAGGATCCACTTGACTTTTATCCAATTTTGTCAATGAGAAGCCCCTCCTTTAGGTTTGTGTATGTTGAATCCATGCTCTGTTGGGACAGATCCTATTTAATTCTGATGAATGGCCCTTCAGTGTGTATGGCACTGAATTCAGTTTTCTGACGTATCTATAAGATTTTCTTTTTTTATCTGGGTTCATCAGGGCCATTGGCTGACAGTTTTCTTTTATTGTGGTGTCCGCATCTGATTTCCTTACTAAGATAATTATGACCTCATCAAACATGTTTGGGAGTCTTAGTTCAGCTTTGGGGATTTGGGCAGGAATTTTAAAAGGACTGGTATTATATGTTTAGTGGAGTTCAATAACAAAAATATCTGGGCAGAAACTTGTGAAATAGAGATTAGAAGAACAATAAAAACAAACAAAACTAAGATCTGTGGACAGAGAAAAGAGATTAAAGACTAGGCTATTCCCTGATGAGAGGGTTTAATGACCGAAATACTGTACTCACTACAGATCAATCAAATGCTTGGCACAGAACAATAGGGGACACACATCTGTGCTCTTTGTTGTGTAACTATATCAAAGTATTAATAGTGCAAATAAAATGTGCAAAAGTTACAATTTTCCCAATTGAGCACAATCAGATCTCTGTGAAGGTCTCAATACTTAAAGAAAAGCAACTATAGCATCACCTCCAAAAGTGTCCCTGTGTTCCTTTGTCATCCATTCTGTTCTTCATATTACCAATAGGCAATTGTTGTCTGTTTTGTCCTGTATCATTTGTGTTTTCTAGAATTGTCAATAAGTGGAATATGAAACAAGCATTCTTTTGTTTCCAGATTTTTCCCACTGAGCATAATAATTCTGCCACCATGCCCCTCCATGTGAATGTTTGCATTGATATAAGTTCTTTTCACTACCCAACAATCCTCTTTGTGTGACTAGGTGACAATCTGTTGATCACTTCTACTTTAGATGGGAATATGAGTAGTTATCTGCCATTTTACAACTACTATGGATGCATGTTAAAGCTTTTACAGGTCCCAGCATGTAAGTCATAACATGTCATTGGGAATTTTACCTGCTTCTGGTTATGTATAGATGTTCAGGAAAGTATATGTACACTTTCCTACTCAAAATTTTATTTATCACAGAAATTTTTTAAAAAATGAAAATTATGCCCTGGCAATGCTGAAGCATGCATGGGCAGCCCGTACATGGTGGTTCTGTCGAACTTATCCATATTGGGATTCATGGGCTAAGTTGATGAGGACAACTGACCAGGTCTCTTATTACAGATGGCTATGAGCCACCATGTGGTTGCTGGGAACTGAACTCAGGACCTTTGAAAGAACACGCAGTGCTTTCTCTCCAGCCCATTATTTATCACAGGCATGCTTTTTTACCTTTCATTTTTATTTATTCTTTGTGTCTTTCACATCATGCATCTCCACCCCATTCATTTCCCTGTTTCTTCATATCCACCCCCTGCCCTTGCAACCTCCCCTCATAAATAAAAGAACAAAAGAAAACAAAAAAATGAAAGAGAAAAATGAATCTCATCATGGAAGCTGCAGTGTGGCACAGTAAGTCCCTCAGCGAACCCTTCTGTCTTTCCTTGCAAGTGTTCAATGCACAGAGTCATTGGTCTGGCTCAAGGTCTCTGGTTTCTGCTACACTATCGATGCTGGGCCCTCACGGGATAACTCTTGCTTATTCCGTTGTTGCCCTCTGTTGTGGAGACCCTCCAGCTTTGGCTCTGCAGGACTGGTCCCTTCAGTGCTCCAGCAGATCACAGATATGGTGGATGTTGGGGTGGGCCCACTCATAACCCTGGGTCTGGGCCTAGACAGTTACAGGGTTCTCGCCAGCAGTGTGAGCTCTCCTGCATTGCCAGGGTTAGTTATGAGGAAGGGGTGGAGCCAATTCTTCTGCTTCCCATCCTTGGCATCAGATCTCCTTCAGGGCCACCAGTTCTCCTATGTCACCCAGATGTTGTGTGGGACACCTCTCTGGACTGCTGCAGCTTATGAGGGCCAGGGGCAGCTCCCCTACTCTTACTACCTCCAGGCCAATTCTCCCACATGCCTCAGAATTTGATTGGCAGGGGTGGAGGTGGGAGAGGTCATCTCCCCCACCTCGACCCCCATCCTCAAAGGCAAGCTTTTAAAATGAGAAATGCCACAAACTCATTTGTGATAAGGCACTGATTGAGAGGTGGACGCCGAATCAGAGCCTGACATCCACTGTGAATAGCAGAGGTCTTTACTCAGCAGCGCTCCGGAGCCACCTTCCCCACCCGCAAAAATATGTCGCAGCATGGCCCCAAGGCAGTCACTGACAAACAGTAGGCCCTGAAACAGGAGGGGGATTGTATTGGCCTTCTTTGCTTTAGGTTCATGGTAAATATTTCCCAGCAAATTGTATTTGCCCAATTTCTAAAAATAGATTCACATTCCTTTAGTAGCTGGAGAAAATAATGAAACCCTGAGGCACTGTGCCCAGCAATGCCCATTCTAGATCTTTCCAAGTTTACTAGACACTGTCTCCCAACTTAGAATAAAATAGCTCAGCATATAGCTAACCAAAGTATACATTTGGAGAAAAACAAAGATTCCTTTTGGAGGAAAAGAATTTCTTTTCTGTCGGCTTCTCCTTTTTAAAAGTGCAGCTCTGGAAGCAATTTAGCAAATCTATTGCATGTAAATTATAATTAACTTTGGACAGAAATCATTTTTAAAAGAGGTAGATAAAGTCAAGGACAGAGAGATTGGGTTCAAATCTTAAATGCCGAGGTAAGTGAGGCAGAAACAGGCCAACTCTGGTGCCAACTCTAAGTCATTGCTAGGCTGTTCAAATGGCTGTTACTATCCAAAAATGTTGCATTGCTATTTTACAAAAACAAAGCCTCACACATTTATGACTTCGATTGCTCAAAGTTCTTCTGAATATAATCATTTGAATTCATCCTCCAGGCACATAAAACTGAGCTGAATTAAACTCGCACACTACAAATGCCAAACACAAAATGCACTATCCATCTCAATCGGCTTGGTAATCACGTCGTTCTTGGAGCAGAACTGATAGCCCGAAGAAGCAATAAAAATATCGCTTAAGAAAACAGTGGTGTTTTGCAGTGCCTACTCTTCCGGCATTGCTTTCTCAGTGTATCTCCTAAGGCTGCAGCTTTTCATTAGCGAACAACCAACCAACGTGTCCATCTCTCCCACTTATGGATGGCCAAAGAAAACCCAACACGGTAAAAGAGAATTAATTTTGAACACAAATCTAAAATGGAAGCGGAAGTTGAATCTTCCTGCGCGTCAAGCAGGAAGCTATCTGTAGCTATCGACGGTTCTTTGGGGGTGAGGATTTAGAAAGTGCCTGTGCAGAGAAGCGGATCTGTTGACTGGGGAGCCGGTCCACAAGCATTTACCTCCATGGAAAATGTCACATTGCTGTATTACGGGGGTTAGGAAGTGACCACATCCTTCAGCGGGACGTGATCCTGGCCAAGCCTTCAACTGCATCCTCTCCTTTGCCACGGTCTCTTGATTTCATCCACCTAGAACCTAGGAGGTTGTAGGTCAGCAAGAGCCCTTTTCTCTGGTCTCAGGCAATTCCTTCCTCTAGGAATTGCCCCCCTCAGCCCCCGCAGCTTGTGTCTCCCTGCTCACTCCTCTTACTTGGCCTAACTACTGCACCTTCTTTGTCTCATGTGAACTCCAGTGGCTAAGATGTGATTTTTCTTCCTCCCTTTCCAAGTTTAAGAATTTTGGATGGACCCGAGGCATCGATGTTTCCCTTCACTGCCCCTCAGCCTGCCCAAGCTGCTTTCTCCACTTCCCACAATGCTCCTTTTCCCACACCCCCAGTCACCAAGTCACCAAGTATGGCAGTGCTAAAACCTGAATGGAATAGTCCCCATTGCCCTACCTGCTCTCCCCCAGCTCAGAGAAGCTGCCTTTATGAGTTGTAGCAACAGCTCCTGTACCTCTGACCTTCAGCTGGGTTTGTCAGTGGGAAGTAGCATAGGTGGACAGAGGGCACAAGGAATTTCTCCAGCTTCCTTCCTGCCTTCTGCTGTGTCGTAGTTGGACTGCAACTATTTCTCACCTCACAACCACAAACCCAGGTAGGATGTCAGGAGACCCCTTATACAATATCTTTACATCATCAGTTACACTGCTGAAGAGGCCAGGGGCTTGCCTGATGCAATCTGACTGGTTCCAATCCTCAACACCATTGGCTTCCAGTAGAACTTGATAGTGTGGTGAGTCCTCCTCATCATGGTGTCCTACCATGGTGGGACAATGGTCTGTATTCTGTCAAGTATATTTTAAAGGATTGCTGATTGGCCAGTAGTCAGGCAGGAAGTATAGGTGGGACAACCAGACAGGAAGTAGAGGCAGGTCAAGGAGAACAGGTAATTCTGGGAAGAAGGAAGTCCTAATCTGCAGTCGTGACTCAGCCACAGAAGAAGCAAGATGTGACTACCTCGCCAAAAAAGATACAGAGCCACATGGCTAACATAGACAAGAATAATGGGCTAATATAAGTTATAAGAGTTAATTAGAAGTCTAAGCTACTAGGCCAATCAGCTTATAACTAAAGTAGACCTCTGTGTGATTTCTTTGGGGCTTAACGATTGCAGGAACCAGGAACCAGGCAAGACAGAAACCTCCAGACAACAGTGTCCTCTCATTTAATTTCTTGGATTGTTCCTCTTCTTCATTGTTTGCTTGCTTGTTTGTGACAGGGCTTCTCTGTGTAGCCCTGCCTGTCCTGAAACTTGCTCTGTAGACCAGACTGGCCTTGAACTCACCTGCCTCTGCTTCCTGAGTGCTAGGATTAAAGGTGTGTACCATCATGCCCAGCTTGGTTATAATCCAGCTCTTGACTGGTGGTTTTCATTCATTTTTGACAGGTTTTTATTCAGCTGCTTTTGGGTTTGTTTGCTTTTTTCCATATTGGTTATATTTTCTTCATGTTTCTTTAGGAATCTTGATTCCCATACCTTAGTTTTAATGTCAACAAAGTACAAAATTGGATATAGAGTAGCTACTTAGTACATGTTTAGTACCTAACATATGAGTATGCATGCTCATGACTACCAAATTCTGTCTTTCTCCATATTGGTCAGTTTCTCCCCATGTGTATTCCTTACTCTGCACTGAAATACTTGTACTAGCACACATCCCAAACTCAGCATGTGTAAGTGGGATGGAGCCCCTTTATCCACAAATCTTGAGTCAACCTCCAGTCTTCTACTTAGATAACCAGAAGCCTAGCTACCTAACCTCTCTGAATTCTTATTTTTATTTGTGCATGTCTGTGTGTGTTTGTACGTGTCTACGTGTTTCTGTATCTGTCTATCTGTGTCTGTGTGTCTGTGTGTGTGTGTATGTCTGTTTGAGTCTATGTGTGTTTCTGTGTGTGTCTATGTCTGTGTATGTGTCTCTGTGTGTCTGTGTGTATCTGTGTCTCTGTATGTGTGTCTGTGTGTCTGTCTGTGTCTGCTTATCTGTGTCTGTGTATGTACATGCATGTCTGTATGTGTTTGTCTATATCTGTGTGTGTGCATGTCTCTGTGTGTGCCTGTGTGTATGTCTCTGTGTGTGTGCCTCTGTGTGTCTGTGTATACATTCATGTAGTTAGTTCTCCCTGCTATGTAGTTTTCGAGGATTGTGCTCAGGTCATCTAGCTGGGAGGCAGGTGACTTTCCCTTCTGAGACATCCTGTTGGCCCATCAATACCTGCTATTTTTACTCCGGTGAACACTGATCTTGTAGGTTAAATTCATAAATTTAAGTCATGTTTCTTAATATTCTAAAGTTTTGTCTTATTTGACAGTTGAGTGCTGAATTGTTCTCAGAAGTAGCCAAGTGAAAATGAGGCCATTAAAGTAAGTCCTAAACCTGTGAGTTGGCATTTTTACGTGTGGGGGACGTGAACACGTGATGTGAGGGGGGGGAGTTAAGGCATCCTCACGTGTGGGGGGATGTAGACACATGATGTACATGGAGGGAGGTTAGGGCATCCTCATGTGTGGGGATGTGGACAGATGGTGTATGTACATGGAGGGAGGTTAGGGCATCCTCACGTGTAGGGGGTGTGGACACATGGTGTACGTGAAGGGAAGTAAATATGAATAAACAGAAATCTATGAAAGCTATCTTCAAATCAAGAAGATGGGCTTGAAACCCTCCTCCCTCACAGGCCACATAAGGAACCAATTTTGCCAACATACTAATTTTGGACCTATATTCTCCGGCATGGTATCGTGTCATGGCAGCCTTCACAAATTAATAGGCACTGTGACTCAACAACCATTTTCTAGATTTTGTTCTCCCTAGTTTACTCCATCAAATACTTACTTGACCCTTTTACCAAGATTCTGGTAAACTTGCAATAAATCTGACATTAGTTGTTGTTTATCATAAAATTCAACTCTCTTAATGTCACTTTGGTTTAGTGAGTCAAGATACAAATGAATGACTAATGTTTCATGTCTCCTTCAATATCTTGAATGTTGAAAATAACTCACTGAATTTAAATTTAAATAATTTTCCTTGAAGCTTAGTGTGATTTTTCTCACTGTGCTAGCTTTTACAAATCATACACTACTTTTTTCCTCTGCATGTCAGTGTGTCATATATACTTCTCTCTGAATATTTAAAACTTGTCACCTGTGTCAGGACAATGGCACAATCTCAAGCAACTGCCTGCAAACTCACAATGAATAAGCAAAATTGGCCAAAACAACCTGTCAGCAGACCAAAAGCACAGTAACTAATGACGCGCACTCCTAGCCAATCACAACAAGCTAGCAGTGACCACCAGTTTCAAAAGGACCAACCAAAAAACATTCCTGCAGCAGCTTAATTTCTCTAACCCCATAGCCCCTCCCCCAACCCTTGTAAAATAAAGAGCCTCGGCATTGGGATCTCTTGGAGTCTGTGTTGTTGCCTCTGTGTCTTCTCACTCCTTACCCCCTCCCGGGAAAGGGGGGTCACACAACAGGCAGCAGCAACAACCCCACAACAACTACAGTCAACCATTGACTTCCCAGACACTGATTGAGAAGCTTCAGAGTGCAGCAATTTGTCCCGTGTCCTAGGGGTAATAAAGGGATGGATCATCTAATACAGTCCCTGATTATAGAAGGAAAGCAACCCAGTCTTGAAAAATTCACAATTTGTTATAACATGGTAAAAATATGTGGCGTGCTTCACTGGACTTCCTAATCTCCCTGGGAGGCCTCAGAATAAGCTAAGAGGAAGAAGAAATCCCATCGGATTGGGTTTGATGTTTACATCAGGATTTAGGAATTTTTAATATGCTAAATACAAGTATGACTCTATGCTATGGAATAATCCTTCTGTACATTGTGAATATATATTACTCTTGTTGGTTAATAAAGAAGCTGATTGGCTGGTAGCTGGGCAGAAAGAGATCAGGTGAGACAGCCTGACCCAGGATTCTGAAAGGAAGACAGACAGAGTCAGAGAATCGCCAACCAAACACAGAGGGAGCAGGCGATGAACATTCTATTTTAATAAAAGTACTGACACATGGTAGAGCATAAATAAAATATATGGGTTAATTTAAAATGTAAGAGCTAGACAGTAATAAGCCTGAGCTATTGGCTGAGCATTTGAAATTCATATTCAGCATCTAAGTTGGTTATTTGAGACCAGGCAGTTGGGACAGGAAACATTCGTTTACAGCTCCATAACAGTTTTCTAATTTATATAAAGACATTTTTCACAGAAAGCAACTGATAGGATACCATAACTCACAGCCCCCAGCCTGAGAATGTGCAAAACAAACTGAAGTCCTGAGTCAAGAACCTCCTGAACACTGCTTGTTTCTGTCCACATTGCTCAGGGAAAAAATAGTTTGTTGATGACTATTTTCCTCACTAGATGTGACCTCTGCAGAAGGAAGAGCTGGCTCCTGTTCTCCCTTTGAGTAACTGGAATTCGGCACAGCTGCTGGCAAGTATACGGTCTTTATAATATGACCAAAGCCAAAAGCACAAATACATAGACTTAGTGTCTTAATTCGACTGCCGGGAATTGACAACTGAGAGTGAGATCTGAGAAAAGGAGCCAATGATCATGTGGGCAAGGGTTTCTGAGATGCCGTGAGCATCTCACTGGTCATAGAAAATAGACTGAGAGGGAGCAATTAAGGAGAGGGTGAAATACAAAAATTAAAAGAAGTTTAGTGGATAAATGTGTTTCCAAACAGTTTCAATATACTCCAAATTTAGAAAGATAAAACACTTTGTATCAGAAATAGCATGGTTGGAATTTAAGGTTTATAAGTAGTGAAAGACAACAGACCTGTGTAAAGATTTGGAGATCAAATTCTGGTTCAAACCAAACTAGCATGATCCAGGTTCTCTCTAGCAGGATGGGAAGAAATGGACAGACAAGTCTGCCTTTGGAGAGGGCGAAATCAGTGCTGATGTCAGTGAGCATGGGAAGAGAATGGAGACAAAGCAAAGAGGGGCATCTGTGGGCTTGGGAATCAATAGCACTGCTAACAATGGGATACACTTTTAAAGGTTGTGTGAAAGGTTTAAAAAAATGAGATTATTGGTAGCAGAGGGAGCAGGTCTTTTTTGGCCTGAGACATGAGCTAGAGAGGGAAAGGGATTCCACTTGGGTACTTTCGCTGCGAGACAAAGAGGCTTAGCAACCGAAATCTGGCTAAGAAATGAGCGCTTTGGCTGAGGCAGGATCAAAGCCAAGATGCAAGATATTAGCAGGACTGTGTATGTGTCAGCTGCTTGAGAATATGTTATTATTCTTTATCAGACAAAAGAAATCGGTTAACATCAGCCAAGGATCAGAAACAGTTTTTGCTGGCTATTAATGTTTATTCTAATGTATAGCATGTTTCAAAGCCGGAGTTCTCAGAGCTCTACCCACGTACATGTAAAACAAATTTATGAGAAGCAACTTCTCAAAGGAAATAGGGCTAGACTAGTGGGGACAGGAATCCATACTACCTGAGAACCAGAGGCGAGGGACAGCTGCCTCAGGAAGGAAAATTATATATCACCACACATTTTTAGTGGAAAATAGATTTTCTTACATAATATATTCTGATCACAATCCCCCTCCCCCAACTTCTCCCAGATCCTTCCTGTTAGGAAAAAATAATACTAAGAAGAGCGGTTCTGTGATGGAGGAGTCTCATTGGCTAATAAAGAAACTGCCTGGCTCATTTAATAGGCCCGCCCTTAGGTGGGTGGAGTCGACAGAACAGGAAAAAGGAAGTGAGGTAGGTGGCTCAGTCAGAGGCCACGCCTCTCTTAAGTGAGGCAAATCACCATGCCTCTCTTCTCTGAGTCAGTCGCCATGAAGCCAGCCACCAGGTCAGATGCGATGGAGCCAGCCACCAGGTCAGACATGCTGAATCTTTCCCAGTAAGACACCACTCGTGGTGTTACACAGATTATTAGATATGGGTTAGTCAAGATGTGAGTAAGAGGCTGAAACTAATGGGCCAGGCACTGTTTAAATGAATATAGTTTGTGTGTTGTTATTTCTGGGGCTAAGCTAGTTAGGCAGCCAGGATCCAGGTAGGACGAAAAGCAGGCCTGCCCGCAGCCCCTCACTACAGTTCTGCAGGTGCAAAGAAGTCCAATTAGGTCAGATCAAACCAAATTAAAATGCCCATCATTTTATTACATACGGCACTCACAGGTGGCTGAGCGCATGGCAGGGAGACAGGAAAGCAGGGAGCACATGCAAACCCAGAACCACATGTTTCTTCTCTGGGAGCCCACTTAAATACCTGTGGGAGTGGCATGCTGGGATTCAGAGTCCAGACTAATGCAACTCCCAGGCCAGAGGGCTGGGGCTACACTCCAGACTTAACACTCCCTACCTATCTACCCACCCAAATCCACACCCTTATTTTTCTCTCTCATTAGAAAACAGGCAACTGAACAAACAAACAAAACAGAATAGGACAAATTCAAACAGAGAAACAGAGCCAGAATTTTTTAAAAAGTGCAAATACAGACAGACACAGAGACATGCATACTTTATGCAGGTCTTTAAAACATGCCCAAGTTAAACAATATGAGGCATAAATCCTCCCAAAACACCATTGAGTTCATCTTTTGTTGACCTTCTCCTGCTGGACATGGAGCATACCCTTAAATGTGGTTTGTATCCCCAGTGACATGCTCTTGAAGAAAATTTTTTCTTCATGAGCAGTTGTCCGTTGGAGACAGGTCCTGGGTTAGGGATGGGGCTGGTGTCCATGTCTGTTCTCAGTACTACCACCCATCAGGCTTAGACTGTGCAAGCCCTGTGCACGCTGCCACAGTCTCTGTGAGTTCATATTTGCACCATCATACATTGAAAGAAATTTTCTGGCGGACAAGTTAGATTTCTGCCACTCCTCAAAAGGATCAGTCTGTCAGGCAATCATTTGTTCCTATAGATAGATGTTGGTACAAAGACAAGCTTTTGACAATTGGCAAGACCTGGGGATTTGACTGTCTTTATTGGGTAGATGGCTTACTAAACAGGAACTCGACACAAATAATCATGCATGGTTCTCCAATTGCAAGATGCTTAGTCTGGGAGACTCCCAAGACTTTTCAGTCTTGAGTTCTGGACTTAATAATATTGAACTTCAAGAAATCTGTTTTAGATCTTTAGACAAAATTAGCAAATGAGGTTAAGGACATTAAGGAATAAAGTGTATGATTTATAAACTCCATTTTATTCAGTCATTTGTTTAAGCAAGTTGACACATGAGGAAAACTGTAAAGATAACTGGTTTCTAAAAGAATACTTTTTAAAACTTTTCCTGGTTTTAAGAAGAAAAGAATTAACGACAGTGGCTTATTAAACCAGCTCATGATTCATTGAAGTGAATTTGGGAGGCATTGAGTAATGATTTCATAAGTCCTGTCTAGACAGGAAGCTCGGGGGCGCACCTGTGGCTCCTCAAGCCTCTGATAAATCATGTCGGCATACCAGTGGTGCTTGGAGAATAAAAGTCCGTCACTCGCAATATCCAACACTATGAATCTAGAGACCAGGGATGCCGAGAGTGGTCATTGTGCTAAGCCCACAAGAGTGTTGACGCCAGCCGATCTTCTGAGGAGCGCCTCCGCCTTTGTGTTCCCGCAGAGTGAGCTCCAGAGTGGCTCGAGGAGGGGCGGCTGTGGGGATGAGAACAGTGTGGGCCATCTGCTGTGTTTCCACTCCATAAAATCTCACTGCCCTCCTCCATAAATCAGTTCCAGGGGTCCTGATTCTTTTCTTTTTCTTCTTATGCCATCAGCGCAACTGAGATTTGAGGCTCTGTCTCTCCCCTAGTTTAACCCTTGAGACTAACTGGTGTTAGGACAGTTCTGTACGCCGATACACTGCCTTTAAGGCAAGCATGTGGCTTATCTCTTCTGAGTTTTCTTGGTGAATGTGTGTAATGATTCCATGGAGATGCCAAGTTTGTCATAGCAAAGATGGTAATTAAAATATCCTTCAAGTAATTAGAAATTCTGGGGTCCTCTTTAAGCTTTGGGTTTCAGCAGTTAAAGCCTTCATTAAAAGAATTTTGTTGATTCTTTCTAATACAAACTGAAGAGCTGAGTGTCTGACCCCACACCTGCCCCTCCTCCTTTGAATCCCCTATGCTCTAGAAACAGTTCCGTAACTTAGTTGCCAAGCAGACTAATTTGATGCTTTCGTCAATAGTAATATTGCCCCTAAATGAAAATCCGTATATGTACTTACATATTCAATACACTAATAAATAAATGCCATATACATATGTCACTGCAAACATATAATGTGGTCATGAAGCATTGATAATGTAAAATGGTTGCTATCAAATAAGGATCAATATCATTGTTCATTCTAAAAGCAGACCCAACAGTTGAGAGTCTATTGTTGGGTTATTGTTTTATTATGCTCTTCTTCAGGCTCATCAGAGTGAGGCTCTGGGTGTCGTACAGTTGGGAGCTGAGTCCAGGGAATGCATGCAATGGGCACTGACTACCCAATAACACTTACTTAGTCCTCAAAGAAAAATAAGATACATTCTTACATTCCTTGAAGTGAGTCCTGAGCCCAGGGTCCACATGGGTGCCATGGGACTTTGAGAACTGGTTTAGGACATTTTAGAACTCCCCCTAGCACCCAAGGAGACTGTGGTCCATGCACTCATCCAAAGTTCTACTACCTGTTGCTTCCTAATGGGTAATATTCAAAAGAAAAATAACAATTGAACTATATAGAATTGCTAAGCCAGCCTACAAAGCAAACCTGAAAAAAAAAGGAAGATTAACAAAACAGAAAATAATCAACCTATATAACAAAAAAGTAAATAATTTATATTTTACAAAAAATAGATTTTTATCCTCTTTTGGTGTCCAATATTACTAATTCATCAAAAATATTTGGAGAATGGAGCTGGAGAAATTGCTCAGCAGTTAAGAACACTTGTTGCTCTTGCAGAGGACCTGGAATGAATTCCCAGAACTAACGGCGCAGCTCACCATTGTCTGAGACTCCAGTTCCAGAGGATTCTCCTCTACAGGCACGTGTGGTACACAGACACATAAAATAAAAATAAATAAATCTTTAAAACTATCCCCCAAAAGGAAATAAATAACTTTAAAAGCAACTGACAAGACCATCATACAAGAAATCCTTACAAAAAGATAAAAGATCTGTTCAAAGAGAAGTCCATAAATCCTAGAAAGCACTTTCTCTTCCTCTGTAGATTTGTGTGATACTTAGTTTGTGTTCTGACAAAGAAAGCTTGCTTGGAGACCAGAGGGCAGAGCTAGTCACAAATTAGTCAGGGAAGCTGGGCAATAGTGGCACACACCTTTAATCCTAGCACTCGGGAGGCGGAGACAGGAAGTGATAAGGTGGGTGGAGAAAGGACCTCAGCACCTTTTGGATGGTGGAACAGAGACAGGAATAAAGCAAATGGCAGCTAGTCCCAGTTCTCTGATCTTCCAGGTCTTTGCCCGATACTTGACTCCTGGTTTTTATTGATTAAGATTAATTAGATTTACGCTTCACTGTAGCGCTTCAGAAGAGAACTCAAACAGAATTCCCCACCCAATAAATCTCACTAATCAAAATACTTGGTGATACCTTCAACTTGCTGCCCTTTTGTTTTTGGCTTATTTGACTTTGCCTTATGTTCTGACATGCAGAACTTAACTAATAATACACAGTCTTGTAGGTACTTAAATTGCAATGGAGCTAAGCAAAGAGGCCCTTTCTAGCCACACAAACCATGACATCAACTTACTCCTTAGCTTAACTAAATAACCTTTATAGAGTTAGTATATTAAACTTGTCCTTACTTATTATAGATCTATTAGTGCTGCATGGTTACTTTATGAGTTGCCAACATTTGCTTTCTATTCTTTAAGTTTAGAAGTCAATAACTTGATCAGAAAGACTTATTCTCAGTGAAAGCTTCATATGAAATGATTGTTAATTAATTAAAGAAATCATAATAACAACCTCAACAAAGACACATGCAGCCAAATAGAATCTTCTAGAAATTCAACGTTTATAGTTTTTTCAATGATATGCACTTCTGATGTGAGCTGGTTGACTCTAAGTTGCTAGCACTTACTATTGGTGTACTCATATGTCAGTCTTATAAGTGTTCAAAGTCATTTCACCAAAATGCTTTGTGTAAGTTTCCTATAGCAGTCGGCACAAAGGGAACGCAAGGAGAAACACATTACATGCACAGTGATTACAGGAAATACCATTTGTTTGTTACTTCCAGGTCAGAATGAATAAACCATTTATCTGATTTAAAAAAAAGTTGAGCTTGAAAATTTTGTTTATCTAAAAAAAAATGTAGTCTTAATGTTAAGAAGTCAACATAATACCCAGAACACATTACTAGGTTTTTTAAAGGAGAACCAATTTTAAGCTCTCAATTATAGGATTCATTTCAACTTTTGTGGCTTTCTACGAAATATGTATTTTAAAATTACTTCTGCATTTAGAATAAATTACATATTCTTCCAGGAAACATCAGGAGGTATTAACTATGTTTTAATAAGTATTTAGATTAAACACTGACTGCCAGAAAAATGAAACTATTGCCCAAAAGCAAGGATAATTGTTTTTCAACTCCTTTCCTCTTCTGCCACCAAGACAATATCTTACAGTAGCAGTAAGTGGTGTTGATGCTTTCCTACAGCATCCCGAAAGACCAAACTCAGCGATTTCAGTCTTTCAAACTAAGTGACTAAATTTAAAATATAAGTGCCCTAAGTTCTAAAATTATAGCGTTAATTCAGACAATGAAGTTAACTGCCATGGTTCATTCATTAAACATTCCCCATTATGGGACAGAGATGGAGAAGGAATTTGTGTGTATTTGTCCCCTACCCAGCTCAAGGTTTCCCCAAAGTTTCTTGATCATGTAATTCATTTACTACACAATTTCAGAGATTAATTAAAGATGGTAAAAAGAAAGGCCCAAGATGACATCATAAACTATCCCATGCTAAAAAGATTATGTGGTTTAGGTTTGACAAATGTGAAATGACATCTGCGGGGCTCCTTTGTAGGAATGGATAAAGGACCCGGTTCACCAAGGAGAAAAGAATCCTCCCAGGAACCAATGGAAGGGACAGCCATCGTCTAAAAAAGGAGTTAAGGCCAAGCCAGAGATTCACAGGGCAAGGTTCCCAGAGATGAAAGGGAGGGTTTCATTGATTTTATGTAGACCACAGATAAGAAATCCCATAGATCAAAACCGGGTGGCATGATGGGAACTGGCTAAACACAATGCAGTCCAAACACTTCTGCCAAAGGTTTAATGTGCAAAAATGAAACACACTGTCTGAGTTAGACTGTCTTTGGTTCTATTATGCAATGTTTTATTATGGAATAAGAACGAAGAGAAGCCATGTATCTTATTGACAAGGTATTTCTAACCTAGCTGCGGGGAGAGGGTACCTTACTTCACAAGGTCAGGAGAACACCGGTCCAGGAAAGGTGTCTGGAGAGAGAAGATATGCTAAGATTTGGGAGAGCTTTTATTGCTGTTATCATCTTGATTCCAGAAATGTCATTATTTACGAGTGATGATTATTATGGAAAATATTCAGTAGTTCGCTATTAATTGATTAACTAATTCACTGATGTTTCCAGACTCAATTCCAAATGCTAGGGGAATATCATCATATTTCCTCATGCTGTTGTAAGTCCTTTCTTGCATGGATAACAAGGATGTAGCAGTGTTGCCCAGTGAATAATAGGTTTCTAATTTTGTTTTGTGGAGATTGATTTGAATGTCTTTCATAATGATGAAATTATAGGACCCACAGGCCTCATCATTCTAGGTGAAGGTTAAATATTCTTGAAGAGGTAGACCTTGCTTTTTCTGAAAACAATATCCAGCATTACCTAACGGAAGTATCATCTAGAAATGCCGTTTTCCTTTTGTGAGATATAATAAAAAAGCCCTTTTCTGTCTTAAGAAACTTCTCGCAAGGTTGTCTCACTCAGGTGAAGGTCAAGCTAGCTACCCCAGGTACTCTGACCAACAAAGAGGGTCCCAGGTAATTGATAAAGAACTGAAGAAGCACTGGCTGGCCCCAGGAAAGAACTTGTAGCACCTTGGAGAGGGACAAGCCGGACTTTCCACTTCCTTGGTGAGAGGACTAAGAACGCTGCCACCTGGGGACCTGCTCCAGAATGGTGTTGGCAGCTGCTGGTGGGCAGGACAGCGGTAATACGTGCATGAGTCTGCAGGGGTTGGGCAGGTTACTCCCTGAGGGACAGCACTATAGGGTTTGCCTCATCTGAAAGGGGCTGTCTCAATTGTCCCTCTTATGAGCCAATTTTTTTTTTTTTGCGTTAAAAAGGTGTTTTGCCCAGAACAGACAGAATTTATGAAACTTTAAGAGAACCCAAAGCTCCAAATTTTCGTGGAAAAAAATTAATGAACCAGATGAATTTGAGGTCTTATTAAAACACTGTGAAGATCACATAAAATGCATCATTGAGTACCATGTATGCTTGCATGTATGTATGTACTCCGGAAATCAGAGAGCCAATAGCAGTAGGTAGGAAGAGAAGACAGACATGCTGACGAGAAATACAAAAGACGAAAGGATGTAGAATTCACATTTGTTCCCTAAGTTGTTTTGCTCCCATTTACAACATTTAAAACACCACCCCTTACTAGAGATACACTGTGTGCTGCAAAAAAATGTGGTTTTTGGTTCTTAGTAGGCCACTAAATACAGACAACTTAACTAAATTCTAAGCCTTGGTCTGGCCAAACAAGGATATCAACTCCAATATAACAGAGGAAACCAAGGTTTTTACAAGCAAAATATTTGACACATGTAAAATCCATGGTATATGGGGTGAGATTCAAAATATTAAAACTATAAAAATTATTACTAAAATTATGTTCATGGCTGAAGCATTGAGGTTTCTATTTCTGTCGTCAGCTATGGGTTCTGGGATCTCCTGGCTTGTATTTCCCTATGAGGGATGGAGAATATGGACAAAGCCCAAATCATCATCTGCAGAACACAGTGTTGAGGGATTAATGAGATAATATATATGAATATAAAATGTGATCATTCGTGTGCTATGACAGGATCCTAATTTTTCAGACGAGGAAACTAACAGCTCCGAGCTAAAAGGAAACTTTCCGTGTGTCCTCCTGCCAGCAAATAGAGCTGGGACTTGAAACCAGAACTCCAGCTCCTGAATGCAGGACCCACAGCTGCGGCTCATAGAGCTCTTGAGAACTTCCTTTGCATAGGCCTAGATTAGTCCCAGAGCCTGGGATCAGATTAAAGCAAAACAAGAAGCAAAGAAACCTCAGCTGCTGAGGTGACAGTTTGTAGGAACGAAGAACCGGGACAGTTACATACCAGCCTGTTTCTAATAACACACCCGCCTGCTACCGAATTCGACATTCGGGAGCCAGCCGGCTTCTTTCACCATTCATAGATGCTTGTTCAGATGCCACTCTTTTTCCTTCACAATGATGCACACTTCTCTCCAGTTTCCGTTGCTGACACTCCGGCAAGGTAGAGAGCAAACAACCTGAGCCTGGTACATCCAAATTCTGTCTACCTGCCCTCGGGGACCTTGCTCCAGGGCTCTTCCGATGATACCGCTTCTAAGATTCATGAGGAGTGGGATTATACAGAGGTGCTCTGGAGCCATCTCACTCCCGCAGGAGAAGCGAGCTACGTACTTCTCTTTTTCAATTCTATGTTTGGGAATTTGATGTGAACAGCTGGAAACTGTCCCTTCTGGGTGTGTTTATGCCACTGAAGTCAGCACACCGGTTCTTCTCCCAAGAGTACCAAGCTATCACACATATCACAGCAGGGATCTGATCCGATGGAGATATCTGTACTCGTCCTGGTACCCTACATGGTGTCTGACAAAAGGACTCAACACACATTTTCTCGAAAATCGAAAGACAGTCTCTTTTCTCCTCAGGGATCTGTTCATCTCATTCCTCACAGTGCACACACTTCCTCTGAGGCCTGGCTTTCTGGACCTGTCTCATTCAGCTTTTACCTCAACTGGAAGAACAAGTTCTGCTAAAACTGGGGCTGCCACCTCTGGGGCTGGCAGAACCTATGCTCACTTCCTGTTGCATGACTTAGCTCACACTTCCTCCCGTGTTGTGGTACAAGCCTTCTATAAACTGTGACGATGTATTACTCTCATTGGTTAGTAAAAAACAAAACAAAAAAAAAAAAAAAAAAGGTCTATTGGCCTATAGCTACAGAGCCTAAAGCTAGGTGGAAAAGTCAAACTGAAAATCCTGGGGATGGAGATGGGGCAGTGGGTGGGAGGGCAGAGCCAGCCCTTGAGGAAGCCAGACTTTCTAAAGAACAGGTAAAGCTGTAATTAATATAAGCCTCTGTGTGGTCATTCGGAAGCAGATGCCTGGGAGGGCAGGGAGGGAGAGCAGGCAATCGGAACAGAAAATGTCCATTTACACGCCCCCTAAAACCCCTCCCACAGACCTTCCAAATTCTACTGTTTCTCACAACCCACATCAAATTTGGCACCTTCCCCCAAATTGTCTATTATTCTAAGACCTTCAGAGACCCGTGTAACTGGTTCATTCATTTAGGATTTAGTTATTTTGTAGCTTTCCGGGCCGTTGATTTTACTTCTGTGGCTTATCACAGAGTACCTGAAGACGATGTCTATATAGGTTTATCTCTATTTCAGACACAAGCGGTATATATTAGGACCATGAAGTGCTTCCAGCCTGAGGATTCCCAAATGCTCACCTAGAGTCTGGGGAAAACTTTCTTCTCATAAGTCTCTTCAGTGCAGCTGACACTCAGTCCTTCCCCAAGCCGGTGCGTGTGCATCATATCATGATCAGCTTAAGACCGTCTGAGCTCCACTCCTAGAACTTTCATGGTCAATCAGCCAAACTGCAGCCAAAGCCACCATGACGGAGTTTCTCAGGCTCTTAGTGCCCCCAGAATACAATACTTGTAGGTGAAATCATATTTTCTATATTAAACCTTGAAAAAATTAATATAGGAAAACTTTGGTTAGATGAGTTCTATTATATGATATCTACCAACACAGATTTTCAAACTAATAATTATTAAAGCAAAACCAACATGTAGAGGGGCCATAAAATAAGCCTGTGTGTTTTAAATGCATGAATTTGGTAATAATTTTGTTCAACATATATATTTGTATGTGCATATATGAATGTCTCCTCTGAAAACATCCTTAGGCCACCACTGAGTCTTTCTACATATTTTGCGCGTAAAATGAACTTGGATTGTCTTATAAAATCATCAAAATGTATTTGTGTGGATCTCTAGAGACTGAGGGATCCAGGGTCAAAGTCATCAGAGCATCCATGTCTGCTGAGCCTGCTCTCTGCCTCTAGGAAGGCTTCTAAGAGGTCAGAGAAGCTCAGAGAAACCAGAGCATCCATGTCTGGTGAGCCTGCTCTCTGCATCTAGGAAGGCATCTAAGAGGTCAGAGAAACCAGAGCATCCATGCCGGTGAGCCTGCTCTCTGCCTCTAGGAAGGCATCTCTAGCCATGTCCTCATCTGAAAGAAGGGGGAAAGACAATCTCACAAGTGAGTGGGGAGTGCCCTTCGCCATCCATCCTTTATAAGACAAAAATCCCTTCAATGGAGGTTTAATCACTTCCCCCAGAGGCTGGACCTCTGACAGTCTGTACCTGCTTATAAAGCGGATTAAGTTTCCGCGTGAGTTCTGCAGGGACACAGTTAAATCGGAGCAATAAATGAATAGGTATATATATGTTTAAAGGGTTGACTCAGGCCTGGGCTATCCAAATGCTGAGAAATCCAAAGGTTTGGGGGACAGACTTCTGAGAGGGGACCTGTCAGTTCAGAGAATACCCTGCCTGACTGAAGTGTGTTTCTACTCCATGCTCGACTTGCACCAGGCTTTTCCACAGCAATACTGTTATGGTAACTCCTGGTTTAGTTCACCTAGAACCTAAGCCATATTTTTTTCATTTGCTTGGGGAAACTGGAGGCTGAGTAGAAGGTGATTGATGGGAGGTGCTCCATGCTTGCATCGGGAGGTGCTCCATGCTTACAGATGGACATCAAAGTGCAAGTGAGCCTTTCCGAATGACCACAAGTCACACGTTGCCATGAGAATTAAGCACTGTTTTCTGTGTGTCTCCACGGGGGAGGGAACTGGGAAGCTTGTTTCTAGTCTTTCCTAGACGTCCATTCTTTAGTCTTTTTAGCTTCTATCCTTTGCTAAAATAAACTGAAACCACAGGCATAACTCGAACTAGAGGGTATTGGCTTGTCTAGCAGGACAAAGCATTTGATGGTACAGGCTGTCCACTTGGCTAGGTGGGCTGTGGTCATGGCAGCTCTGGAGGAATATATAGCACAGTAGACTTTCTCTAAATCTAACTGCGACTGAAAATTTGGTCATCTGAGAAATTAAGGGCCTAACTCGGGTACAGTGTGTGCCTTGTAACTAGACTCAGCTCTCAGAAAATAGGATACCATTTGAAGAGCCAATGATCGAGTAGTTATATTCAGCTTGCTAACAAACCCAAAGATACAATGATGGATGAAGTATTTGTTTATGATGGGGCTGGAGAGATGCTCAGTGGTGAAGGGCATTTTCTGCTCTTGCAGGGGACCCAGTTTTAGTTCCTAGCACCTATATGGCCACTCACTCACATCTGTTACTCCAATTCGATGGGGTCTGATGTCATTTTCTGGCCTCCATGGCTACTGCACCCTTGTGGTACACATATATACGTATGGGTGAAATTCTCATACACATAAAATAAAAATAATAATTTTAAAAAAACTCAGATTCTGCTTCCATATGTCATGCTATATTCTAAGAGAGAGAGGACAGCATGCTTCCACTGACAACAATACAAAACAAACAAACAAAAACAGACAAACAAATCTCACTCTAAAGTCTGAAATCCAACAGGCAACTTTTACTTAGACCAAAGCAGCAAACTCATTATCATTTACACAGAGGCAGAACATTCAGGAACATGTGACCATCGGTTGAAGCATTTGACCACCAGTTTTTAGTGCCTAAGTTCTCTGGTATATGAAGTGTGAGCAGTAAAGACAGCATCTACTTGTACAGGTTTTAAGAAGCTCCAATGGGTCCACCTCTGGAAATGCTCAGTAGAAAGCCTGGTACCCTATGAGCTCCAGATCCCATCTATTCAGATCTCAGAGGTGACTTCAAACACCCTTGTAGAAGAAACGACGGGTTGCGTCCTGCCACCCAGCTTCCACACGGCTAGCATTACACCCAAAATAACAACATACAAATTGTATTCATTTAAACACTGCCTGGACCATTAGTTCCAGCCTCTTACTGGCTAATTCTCACATCTTGATTAACCCATTTCTATTAATGTGTGTAGCACCACGAGGTGGTGGCTTACGGGGAAAGATCCTAACCTGCGTCTGTCTCAGAGAGGAGACTCATGGCGACTGCCTCACTGCCTTCTACCCAGCATCCTGTTCTGTTTACTCGGCCTACCTAATTTTCTATCCTATCAAAGGGCCAAGGCAGTTACTTTATTAACCAATGAAAGTAACACATAGACAGATGACCCTTATCCATCACACCCTTTTCTTTCTTAATCAGGATTCGAAGAGGCGCTTCTGAGTGTGACTGGTGACTGGGCTCAAAGTCACAAAGACTCCCTATGTGCTCCCAGTGTTTATTAATATCTGTTCTCTCACCCTCTTATTAGAGTCCCCCACCATACACATGCACACACACACATGCATGCACATGCACGTACTTACACACATGCACACACACACACACACACATGCATGCACCATGACTAAGCCTCTCTGTGTAAACATTCCCAATTGCCATTCTTCCTCAGTAGTCTTCCTTCTCCCTGTAATTTCCTCTGCCATCCTACTCCCCTTCCTAAGCCATCAGGACTTAAAAAATTAACCTGCTGTGTTGTCTCTAATTTTCCAATTTACATTTTCTCCTCCAGCCTCAGCAATCTGTTTCCAACCACACCATTCCACTCAAAATGCTTTCAGGAAGTTCACCAGTGGATTCCAAATTGCCAGATGCAATAGGAATGTTTTAGGCTTTGTGGTCCTGGATTTTTCTGCATCCTTAGGGCCACTGACACACTCTGTGTCTAGGAAGCCTGTGGCCTTGATTATGATCTGTTCTGACTGTCATCACGCTTCTACCCTCTGACTCCTTCTTGTTTTAGTCGCTGTTTTGCCTGAATGCGTCCAGGGAGATTCCAGACTACAGATGAGTGCAGTCTCAAAAAGCTAACAGCCTTGCAGAAAAAAAACTAAAGAAATTTACTTTTAGATTATTTGATTCTATTTTAAATCAAGTCCCTGTTCAATTTTAATGTGTCTAGTATTTTTATCTAGTGAAGTATTTTGTGCTCCCATGTGCTTAAGTGTTACATTTTATTGTTTAGATGGTGTCTCCCATTTTATTTTAGGGTGCTGACTGCCAAAACATTAAAAAGTCAAAAAATAAAACTGGAAATTCTGACTTGACAAATTAGCCTGGATCTGAATTAAATAAAATTGCTGCCAACACTCTCTCTGCAGTCGGAAGCATTTTCTGTCAATTTAAATGCATTGTGAGTTATATTGTCTACCTTAAAATAAGCATGTCTGAGAAAAGGAGATGAAATTTTCACACTCTGCTGTACTTATCTTTTGAGAACTTATGAAATACCTTTTTGTTTTCAAAGAATGAAAAACAGTGGAAAAGTTAATAAGATGTATACTACACTCTCTAGCCCTTCAAAAGTAGCCCTGCTAACACCACGGCATCAACCTCATACACAACCCAGGCTCTTCCTAGATGCCCTTCACAATTGGCCCTTTCTGTAAGGAAAACAAGAACTTAATTGTAATCCCCACCTAACAGCCCGGAGCCCTTCCCGGGTAGTCACTTTGAACTGACTTAAACTGCATATAAATGCTCAAGTCAACAATTAAAGGGGGCACATAGAACATGGGCCCAGGGGACTGACTCAGAGGAGCGAAGATGAAGACTTTTCTAAGTATCAGATAGTAATTAAACAGTTTGCCTGGCAGTCCTTCCATTTGTCAATCACTTGTTTTGGATTAGAAAAGCAATGTGAATTGTACGCCTTAAAGTCAAAATATCTCAAAGGAGCAGATGGCCTACGCAAATAACCACCTATAAACTTAATATATATGATTCTAGTAAATGCCCTGAAAGCAGTATTTGCAATCAAGTTAAGCAAACTTACAAAATGGAAAAATATGTACTGTGTTCACCCAAACAAATCATTTCAGCTATTTGTCTATAGATTATAGTCTCTCTCATGGACTGCTATTGACTCATGTCACAAATTAGAGCCGACTGATTCACAGGCTGGCCAGCCCACCACAGAGTTAGAAAACATCTTACCCCACAATTTAACATTGTAAGATCTTCCTACAGCTTAAAAACATTATCTAATAAAAATAATAAATGTTTAATTTACCTTTGAGCATGTATGCAATGTGTGTGTGCTTGTGTGTGTGTGTGTGTGTGTGTGTGTGTGTGTGTGTGTGAGAGAGAGAGAGAGAGAGAGAGAGAGAGAGAGAGAGAGAGAGAGGAAGGGAGGGAGGGAGGGAAGGAGAGGGAGAGAGGGAGGGAAGGAGGGACAGCATTTATGTGTGTCAATCCGGGTACATGTGCAAGGCCAAGGACAACCTCCAGTGTTGTTGCCACCCCCACCCTTTGTTTGAGTCAAGGTCCCTTTGTTGTTTCTGTTGCAAATGCCAGGCTAGCTGGCACAGAGCAGCTGTGGGTTCTCTGGCTTTTGTCTCATCTCCCATCAGCAGCTCTGGGTTGACACATGCTACAACATCTGGCTTTTATGTAAGTTTGAGAGATTGGAACTCAAGTCCTCAATATGTACAGCACAGCGAACTTTGCTCCTCACTGAACCATATACTCAGGTCTCCGCATTACATTCCTTATGCAGTTTGCTTTATCTCTAATCCTTAAAAGAATCCTTTTGTCAAGGAATATAACTGGTCAAGGCAGGGTTCTATGTAGGAAAACTCAGTTAATGAGGCCTCTTCACTGAAAGACACAACTTGGATTTTTTAAGTCAATTTTCATGTTTTCGAGGATACGAGTTATGAAATGAAAACAGAATGTGTAACTCTTTTATTGCAGTCCAACATAAAGTAAAAGTCATTGTCATGAAGAATTCTCTTTTCCTATGTAACATGCCTAGCTGGCGTTCAGCTCACGGTAAACTGAAAGAATGGTCAGAAATTCTCAGACACATGCATGCTCCTCCCCCCCCCACCCGTGTAACCCACTTCAGTTCAGATGAAGGGAAGAGTGTTGAGAAAATGCTTGTGGCTTCTTCAAAGGGTCTTCATTCATACTCGAGGGATAAAGACGGCGTAAAGGATGCTGTGATGCCGAACATAATCTGATTGAGGTAAACGAGCATTTTCAGGAGGTGTTTTGATGTCTGTTTCCCATTAACGACAGAACAAAGCCAAGGAACAGCTCTTGCCCCTGCCTCCCACGCACCTCAGCTCACCCCTGTCAATCTCAACCGCAACAGATCTTCCTATTAACTGGCATGAACAGAGAGCTCTGCCATGCATGTAACCTTAGCTTGGGGCAAAGAAAAAGAAAAATCTTTCTGAAAACCTAGAAGTATCAGGAAAAAAAAATGGATAAGGCAGGAAGGAAATTGAATCATGGCGTCATTTGCTCACCCCGGTCTGGACTTATTTCTATTCTAGATTTCTTGTCTGGCTTTTACCAAAATATAGCATGGTCTGAATTTATCTTGGGTTCTCTTTCAACCCACATATTCTCTTCCCAGTAATGGAGCGCAGCACCCTTGGAGGCAAATCCCTGTTTCCTATTAAATTTGACTAAGTTCTCAGTGTCATCTGGCCCTTTCAAAGTGGCTAAGTTGAAGTAATTGTAATAAATCCCCTCTAATAAGGACAGATATAAAAGCCTAAAACCACCCACATCCCCCAGGAAAGTAAATGCATTTTGCAATAATTTGGCCTAGAGAAAGGTAATGTTTCTGTTCACACACACCAAAAAAGAGGGGACATTTTGAGGCTAGATGAAGCCTGAAAACTCTTGCATTCCAACTAGAACTTGTGTTTTCTTTGTGTACCTCCCAGGGCAGCATGCGGCACAGAGTCAAGGGCCAGAGTGTGACTTGTTCTCCGTGTTCCCAGGGATAAGTAACTTAACCTTCATAAGTCTCGGGCTCACTGATTGTGAGTTTTGTGAAAATGTCTGACTCACCACTGAGCTTGTTATAAACATACAAAGCGCCATGAAACGAAAGGTTCCCTTTGCTGTTAGCTTGGTTCTGTCAAAAGCCCTACCCTTTTCCCCAGCTCAATCTGCCAGTCAGGACACTTTGTCCTTGCTGCTTTGTCCTAACCAGTGGCCAGAGTCTTTTCTCCTTCACCGAAAAAAAAAATGTCCACAGCTTTAACTCTTTACAGTTGATAGCATTTTCCTAATGAACTGCAAGCGATAGATTCTTTATCGTTAATAACCAGACAAGGAGAAACGAAAGCGAGACCTTGGCGTGTGGCCAGTCTGTAATCATTGGCTTTTGTGAAAAAGAAGACAGTTGAATTAAAAATATATATATTGGACATATGCCAAGCAGGCAGCGAAGAAACGAAAGTGTCATGACATAACCGGCAGCTGTGGGAAAGAAGGATGAGACAGACGAGCGGCTACTTCCCAGAGATGCTGTATAGAAGACGCCAGTAACGTGAAAGGGAAGCTGGCAATGCCCCAAAGTGTAAAGGCAGAATCAGGAATAGTGACCAAACCTTGGCAGTAGCCCACGGTTACCACCATTAGCGTTCAGCTGCCGTGAAGAACAAGGGTTACAAACAACTTCTACAGCAACAGTTACTGATAATATGTATTAATGCTCTATTTTAAATTATCTGCAAATCATTTCTACGTTCATTTTATTTTTTTACTTTTTATTATTTTTTAAAGAAAATAAATGATCTTTTCTTCCTTTTATATTCCAAACCCAGTTCCCACTCCTCCCATTCCCTCCACCTATCCACCCCCACCCCACCCACCATCCTCTCCTCAGAGATGATAAGGCTCATTGCTTTGGGGAAGGTCCAAGGCCCTCCCTACTATATCTAGGCTGAGCAAGGTATCCAACCAAAGAGAATGGGTTCCAAAAAAAAAGTACAAGCAGTAGAGATAAATCAACCACCAGTGGCTCCTCAGTCTGCCCCAGCCATACAACTGTCACCCATATTCAGAGGGCCTAGTTTAGATGTACACTGTTTCCTTCCCTGCCCAGCTGGAGTTGGTGAGTTCTCATTAGCTCAGGTAGACTGTTTCAATGGCTGTCTCCATCATGGTCTTGACCTCCTTGCTCGTATTCTCACTTCCCCCACTCTTCAGCTGGACTTCGGGAGGTCAGTCCAGTGCTCCGATGCAGGTCTCTGCCTCTGTTTCAGTTGCTGGATGAAGGTTCTATGGTGATATTTAAGATATTAATCAGTCTATCTACAGGGCAAGGCCAGTTTGGGCACCCTCTCCACTATTGATTAGGGTCTTAACTGGGGTTATCCTTGTGGATTCCTGGGAATTTCTCTAGGGCTGGGTCTCTTGCTAGCTCCATAAAGGCTCTCTCAATCAAGATATCTCTTTCCTTACTCTCATCTCTGTCCTTCCTCCATCTCGACTATTGCATTCCCTGAAGTTCTCCTCCTGCCTCCCTTTGTTTCCTTTTCTTCCCCTTCTGCCCTCCCTACTCCCCCCACCCCAAGGCTCCCAGTTTTATCAGGAAATCTTGTCTATTTCTCCTTTCCAGGTGGATCTATGTATGTTTTTCTTAGAGTTCACCTTGTTACTTAGTCTCTCTAGGATCATGAACTATAGGTTCAATATCCTTTGATTTACAGCTAGTACCTACTTATAAGTGAGTACATACCATGTTCAACTTTCTGGGTCTGGATTACCTCACTCAGGATGGTGTTTTCTAGTTCCATCCATTTGCATGCAAATTTCAAGACATCATTCCCCCCTCCCCCCTCCCACTGAGTAATACTCTAATGTGTAAATTGCCACATTTTTTTTTTTATCCATTCTTCGGTTCAGGGGCTTTTAGGTTGTTTCCAGTTTCTGGTTATTACAAATAATGCTGCAATGAACATAGTTGAACAAATGTCCTTGTGGTATGACTGAGCATTGAGTATATATACCCAAGAGTGGTATTGCTGGGTTCTGAGGTATGTTGATTCCCAGTTTTCTGAGAAACCACCATACTGATTTCCAAAGTGGTTGTACAAGTTTGCATTCCCACCAGCAATGAAAGAATGTTCACCTTACTTCACATCCTCTCAAACATAAGGTATCAATGGTGTTTTTGATCTTAACCATTCTGACTGATATAAGATGGTATTTCAGGGTTGTTTTGATTTGCATTTCCCTGATGGCTAAGGATGTTGACCATTTCCTTAAGTGTTTTTCAGCCATTTGAAATTCTTCTGTTGAGAATTCTCTGTTTAGTTCTGTACTTCATTTTTAATTGAGTTATTTGGAATTTTGATGTATAATTCCTTGAGTTCTTTGTCTATTTTGGAGAGCAGTCCTCTGTCTGATGTAAGGTTGGTGAAGATCTTTTCCCATGTAGTAGGTTGCCTTTTTGTCTTACTGACTATGTCCTTTGTTTTACAGAAGCTTCTGAGTTTAAGGAAGTCCCATTTATTTATTGTTGCTCTCAGTGTCTGTGCTACTGGTGTTATATGTAAGAAGTGGTCTCCTATGCCCATGCACTGAAGGCTACTTCCCACTTTCTCTTCTATCATGGTCAGTGTGGTTGGGTTTATATTGAGGTCTTTAATCTATTTGGACTTGAGTTTTATGCATGGGGATAGATATGAATCTATTTTCATTCTTCTACAGGTTGACATCTAATTATGCCAGCACCATTTGTTGAAGAGGCTTTCTTTTTTCCCTTGTATAATTTTAGCTTCTTTGTCAAAAATCAGGTGTTCATAGGTGTGTGGATTAATATCCAGGTCTTCAATTTGATTTTATTGGTCAACATCTCTGTTTTTATGCCAATACCAAGCTGTTTTTGTTACTGTAGCTCTATAACAGAGCTTGATGTCAGGGATGGTGATGCCTCCGGAAGTTCCTTTATTGTACAGGATTGTTTTGGCTATCCTGCTTTTTTGTTTTTCCATATGAAGTTGATTATTGTTCTTTCAAGGTCTGCGAAGAATTGTGTTGCATTTTGATGGGGATTGAATTGAATCTATAGATGGCCTTCCGTTGTATTGCCATTTTTATTATATTGATTCTACCTAACCAAGAGCTTGGGAAATCTTTCCATTTTCTGGTATCTTCTTCAATTTCTTTCTTAAAAGACTTAAAGTTCTTGTTGAACATGTCTTTCACTTCTTTGGTTAGTGTTACCCCCAGCTATTTTATGTTATTTGTGGCTATTGTAATTTGTAATGTTTCTCTGATTTCTTTCTCAGCTCCTTTATCATTTGTATATAAGAAGGTTATTTTTTTTTTAGTTGATCTTGTATCCTGCCACATTACTGAAGGTATTTATCACCTGTAGAAGTTCCCTTTTGGGGTCACTTATGTATACTATCATATCATGTGCAAATAATGAAGGTTTAACATCTTCTTTTGCAATTTGAATCCCCTTTATCTTTATTTGTTGTCTTGTTGCTCTAGCCAGAACTTCAAGAACTATGTTGGATATGGAGATAATGGACAGCCTTGTCTTGTTCCTGATTCTAGTGGAATTGCTTTGAGTTTTTCTCCATTTAATTTGATGTTGGCTGTTGGCTTGATCTATATTGCTTTTATTATGTTTAGATATGTTCCTTGTATCCCTAATCTCTCTAAGACCTTTATCATGAAAGGGTGTTGGATTTTGTAGAATGCTTTTTCAGCATCTAATGAGATGATCATATGGTTTCTTTCTTTCAAGTTATTTATATGGTGGATTACATTGATAGATTTTTGTATGTTGAACCACCCCTGCATCTCTGGGATGAAGCTGACTTGATAATGGTGAATGATTTTTTTATGTGTTCTTGGGTTCGGTTTGCCAGTATTTTATTGAGTATTTTTGCATCTATGTTCATGAGTGAGATTGATCTGTAATTCTCTTTCTTGGTTGGGTCTTTGTGTGGTTTTGGTAATTGTAGCCTTATTAAAAGAGTTTGGCAAAGTTCCTTCTGTTTCTATTATGTGAAACACTTTCAGTATTAGCTCTTCTTTAAAGTTCTGGTAGAATTCTGAACTGAAACCATCCGGTACTGGGCTTTTCTTGGTTTGGAGGCTTTTGATGACAGCTTCTATTTCCTTGCAGGTTATAGGTCTATTTAGATTGTCCACCTGATCTTGATTTAATTTTGGTATGTGGTACCTATCTAGAAAATTGTCCATTTTTTTACATTTTCCAATTTTGTGGAGTACAGGTTTTTATAGTATAACATAATGATTCTCTGGATTTCCTCAGTGTCTGTTGTTATGTCCCCATTTTCATTTCTGGTTTTGTTAATTTGGATGTTCTCTCTGCCTTTTGACTAGTTTGGATAAAGGTTTGTCTATCTTGTTGATTTCAGCCCTCAATTTGATTAATTCCTGTCTTCTACTCCTCCCAGGTGAGTCTGCTTTTTTTGTTCTAGAGCTTTCAGGTGTGCTGTTAAGTAACTAATGTGAGCTTTCTCCACTTTCTTTATGTAGGCACTTAGTGCTATGAACTTCCCTCTTAGCACTGCTTTCATAGTGTCCCACAGGTTTGAATTCTAGAAAGTCTTTAATTTCTTTATTTCTGTGTTGACCCAGGGGTGGTACAATAGAGCACTGTTTAATTTCCATGTGTTTTGGGGCTTTCTTAAATTAGTGTTGCTGTTGAATTCTAAGCTATGATGATCCTATAAGATGCATGAGATTACTCCATTTTTTTTATCTGTTGAGGTTTGCTTTGTTACCGAGTATGTGGTCAACTTTAGAGAAGGTTCCATGAGGTACAGGGAAGAAGATATAGTCTTTTGTGTTTGGGTGGAATGTTCTGGAAATGTCTATTAATTCCATTTAAGTCATGATATCTGTGAGTTCTCTTATTTCTTTGTTAGGTTTCTGTCTGGTTGACCTGTCCTTTGGGGAGAGTGGGATGTTGAAGTCTCCTACTATTAGAGTGTGGGGTTTGATTTGCGATTTAAGCTTTAGTAATGTTTCTTTTACATATGTGGGTGATCATGTATTTGGGGCATAGATGTTAAGGATTAAATCTAGAAGCAGTAGAGTCAAGCTAGACTGGTTGACTTTTCACAGAGAATTGTCTCCTTGGAGGTTGTGATGGCTCTTTCTTCTCAGAGTGGCTGAAATATGAGGTAAGAGACTGACTGAGCCAACAAAGCCTCTTCAACTAAAGAAAACCCAAATTCTGGCCTGAAACAAATACCAACTATAACAATATAAATATATGGAGATACCAAAAAAGAACAAAATAGGAAGGGAAATGATAAATTCTAAATTTTTAAGAACATATCATTGAGACAAATTGAAGATTCAACTGAAAAAATTTCCTTTGTCATAGATTGGATGATATAATAGATACTAATATACAACTGACCTACAAATTCAAGGGAATTCTCAGTAAAATTGCATTCAGTTCTTTTGAAGAAATAGGCAAGCTGATTCTAATACACACATGGAAGAACAGAAGACCTGAAACAGCCCAGATAACCCTTATAAAGAACAAACGTGGGGAGCACTTGGTTGATTTATTTACTTACCTGTCTGCCTTTATATGTACATGTGTGAAGGTTTGAGCAGATGCCCGTGAAGACCAGAAGGGAATGTTGGACCAACTGGCTAGAGTTATGCGCTGTTAGATGCTGCACAGTGTGAATGGGTACTGGGGACAAAACAAAGCCCTCTGAAAGTGCAGCAAGCACTCTGAGCTGAGTCATTTCCCCATCCCTTGTTCTTTAATTTAAAACTTACTACAAAGCTACTATAATTAAGACAATGTGGCATTGGCATAAACATGTGTAGATGTATAGAGCAATGAAAAAGAAGACAGTCCTACCATAAAACCATACTCACACTGTGTTGTGGCAAAGACATGAAGCCAGCATATAGGAAAGAACAGACTTTCCCAAAAAGGCATGCTGGACCCCACCTCTGACAATGTCTGGAGGTACAGGAACAGAGTCTGGATAGCCCAGAAACCTAGGATAGAACCAAACATGACTGGGGGAAAAAAATCAATGAAATGATTCCTAATGATATGATGGAGGAGGGTCATCTGTCTATGTGTTACTTTCATTGGTTAGTAAAGAGACTGCCTTGGCCCTTTAATAGGACAGAAAATTAGGTAGGTGGAGTAAACAGAACAGAATTGTGGGAGAGAGAAGGCAGTGAGGCAGATGCCTCAGGTGGTCGCCATGACTCTCCTCTCTGAGACGGATGCAGGCTAAGATCCTTCCCGGTAAGCTACCAACTCGTGGTGCTACACAGATTATTAAATATGGGTTAAAGCAGATGTGAGAATTAGCCAATAAGAGGCTGAAACTAATGGGCCAGACAGTGTTTAAATGAATACGGTTTCCATGTAATTATTCTAGGGCTAAGCTAGCTGTGCGGAAGCCGGGCGGGACAAAAAGCAGGCCTGCTCGCCTCATTACAAGAATGATATTCTCTATTCGTAGACAGGAGCCTAGCATAATTGTCATCAGAAAAGCTTTCTCTGGCAATTGACAGGGGCAGATGCTGAGATCTACAGTCAAACATTAGACAGTGCTCAGGGAATCTTGTGGTTAAGGCCAAGAAAATATTGTAGGCACCAGAGGGGTTAGGATACTACAAGAAAACCTATTGAATCAACAACCTGGCTTCATAGGGGCTCACAGAGACTGAACCAACAACCAGGGAGCATGCATGAGTCAGACCCAGGCCCTCTACAGATGGTTGTGTCGTTTGGTGTTCTCCTGGGACTCCTATTATTGGGAATGAAGGCTGTCTCTGACTCTTTTACTTGCTTTGGGAACCTCATCGAGCCTTAATATGAGGGAAGGACTCTAGTCTTATTACAATTGATATGCCATGTTAGATTGACACCTGGGCCTGGGAGGCCTGCCTTTTTCTGAAGGGAAACCAAGGAAGAATGGATTTCCAGGGTAGGGGAGTGGGACACTGGGAAGGGAGGTGGAAGGGGTAACTGCAGTCAGCATATAATATATAAAAGAAAAATAAATTATAAAAATAAAAAATAGTCACACTGGCAAAACTGGATACCAACATGAGAAAGAGTTCATCAGACCCTGTGCTGCTTAGCTCTAAGTGCCTCAGGGAAGAAAATGTAAACATTGGATTCATAAAACTCCTAGAGGAAATGTAACTGGCAAGTTCTACTTGAATAAGAGCATTGGTTTTCTGATCTGACACGGAACACCTAAGCAACAAAAGAAAAAGTACAGAATGAATGTACTCTATCCAAATTGAAATTATATCAAATATCTTTTTATCATAATGCAAAAAATTCAGAAATCAGTAACAACATAAACTTTGGAAACTACACAAATTTGTTGAGACTAAACAGAGCACTTTCGAGAAACCCGCAGATCAAAGAAAAAATAAAGGAGAAAATAGTAGAATTTCTTGAACAAGTGAAAATAGAATATTTACCTAACCAATGCCATGGAATATAGACAAAGGGTACCTTGGGAATCTGAGAACCATCAGCACATACATTAGCACAAAAATCTCAGGCAGACAGCTATCTCAATGAACAAGAAAACAAGATCAAACTCTTCTCAAATAAGTAGAGAGCAAGAAATAATAATAATAATGAGAGAAAAACATTAACATAAATTTTTTAGCCAACATAGCAAATTTATTTACTGATTACACTGCTGTTATTTAAAAGCATTCCTGGGCCAATAAGATGGTGCAGTGGTTGGAGGTGTTTGCTGCTAAGCCTCATGACCAAGTTAGATCCCTAGAACCCAAGAAGGAAGAAGAAAACTGACTCCTGCAAGTTAGCTCTGGCCCCATGTGTTCCTTGGCATATGTGTACACACAAACACACACACACACACACACACACAAGATAAATAACTGTATTTAATTTTTTTAAAAATAATAATCTCATGGTGATTATACTCATTGTGACCACATAGCTCTTGCTCAGCATGTTTCTGGGACTCTATTTAAGGAAATGTTTTCAAGATAGCTTCATAAATCACCAAGAAAATCAGCTTTCTTATTGTTTAATTATACACAATGCATTATTATCCACGTCATCAATTAGATATCCCATATGACTTTCAGCTTTCGGGAAAAAAAAAAAATCTCACAGCATACAATTCCTGTTGAGTATCCACGGTTACTTTAGGAAACACATGAGCACAAAAGAATGGTATGGGAGGTCCTTCTGTCTATGTGTTGTTTTTATTAGTTAATGAATAAAGAACTGGCTTGGCCTGTGGCATGGGAGGAAGAAGGCAAAGTAAGAGAGATACCATGGAGCTGACGCTGGAGATAGACATGCTGAAACTTTGCTGGTAGGTCTCAACCTTGTGGTGATATACAGATTAATAGAAATGGGTTAAATTAAGATGTAAAAGCTAGCCAATAAGAAGCTAGAGCTAATGGGCCAAGCAGTGATTTAATTAATACAGTTTCTGTGTGATTATTTTGGGTCTAAGCTAGCCGGGCAGCTGGCAACCAATAAGCAGCCCTCCTTACTACATTTGGCACCCAAATGTCTTCAAGATATCTTCATAAATCACCAAGAAAATCAACTTTCTTGTTGTGTAATTATACACAATGCATTATTATCCACCTCATCAATAAGACATCCCATATGACTTCCAGCTTTTGAAAAAACAAGTCCATCTCACAGCATACAATTCCTGTTGAGTGTCCATGGTTACTTTAGGAAACAAATGAGCACAAAAGAATATTATTTATTATCCTAATGACAATTCTTGTTTGAAATAATGTGTTTCATATCTTTCCATACAATTTTCCATGTAGATATTTCTTAAACTATTTTTAAGCCGTATTATTGAAAGTATTCTCGCTCTCCCTGGACAGATGTAAACAAATGTCTACTCCTCCTTACAGACCACAAACAGCAAATCAAAGCGACATTCCACCAAGGTCCAACTTGGGGAACCAATGAGTTTAATATACTTACTCACAAGGCATGGGTGAAGAGACTAACTGGAGGGTGGGTACCCCGGAAACAGAAGCTCCTCAGGGGAGTCTCACCCCAGCAAGGATGGTGACTCCTGCACAACAGGGTAGATAGAGTTCTACATTCAGTCAACCTCTCATAGTCTTTATCCTCTAGCACCTTCTGGGATGTAGGGCACATGGGTCTACCCCTGCTCCCGGGTTTCATCTTGAGGACAGTTTCTGGCCAGCCAACTAAAAAATCCTGGTTGTTCCTGTGCTCCCTCTGCCCTGCCTGGTGATTAGCAATAGGGCATTGTTGACTCCACCTTGGAAGCGGTAATTTCTTACCTGCCTGGGGGGTATTCCATTGTGCAGCAGCTAGGTATTTAAGGTTTTTTTCAAAGTTTCAATAAATGGCATTTGGCTGATATCCTTTTGAATGACACAGGTCTCTTGTGTGCTCTTTCAATCTCCAGGCCTGGCTCGAGATGGTACAGTGGCACGCGAACTGTACCATACAGAGTAAAATAGGCATTATAGTTGTTGGAGGCCCCACTGTGAGATCAGGAGTTACAGTTAGAGGCCCCACTGCGAGATCAGGAGTTACACTAGGACACAGTTATATACAAATGGGAAGTGAGAAGGGGAGCTTTAGGATTACAGGTGAGAGTCCATTGGCCCTCCCCACCCCTTGCATCTACAATAGAATACCAGTAGTCAATCAGAATCCCATCTCAGTGTTCTCAGGCAAGGAGTTCCAGCTGCTCTGATAAAGACGACAGCTGTGATTCTCAGAAGACAGCATTCTACAGCACACACATACTCTTGCAAAAAAGTAAACATATGGGTCTTATTATTATTGCTACTAGTAGTTTCCAGCGGCCATGACAAAGGAGCAACAGATGGCAATTGATCCAGGGAATCAGCCCACCAGGAAGCAAAGCTCTCGTGGGTGAATCTCAGAAAGCCAAGGTCCCAAGAGTCTCAGCCCTTCTACTGCTGTGCCTTTGCATGTTTGCCTCTGCCATTTTTCTCTGGTATCTGGCATGGTGTGAATGGGCATGGGGAGATTCCCCACTGACCATGTAGTGTGATTAGCTCTTGGACATATCCCATTCTACTTGATTATCATGATGATGGTTTCCTCCTAGCTGTACCGTTTAACTACAGGAATGAGTTTATACAGTAGTAGCATTAGTTTAAATAGAATCTTGATGATTGAGGGCTTTTAATAAATATCATAATAGATTAGTTTGGTGGAAAAATTGACATAGGTAAAGATAGGATAAAACGTTGCACTCTGCCTCTGATAAAGCAGAGGTTGCAGAGGATAAAATATAAAACAAGGAAGTGACACACAGCTAGAACACATGAGTATCTACTGATGAGCTATATAGACTATGGCTTAGGTTAATGATTTTTAAAAAAACAACTGAGTCTCAATAGCCCAGCTGTCTTAAATTATTATAACCTTAATATTGGGAGATGTGCTTACAGGTTTTGGAATGTATCATAGCTGAAACAAAGCTTTGAAAATAACTTAAGGTTAGATTAAGAAGATTTTTGTCAAATAGCTTGGAGGTGAAAAACCCAAGATGACCATCTAAAGTTTTAGAAAGGCACATAGCTGCGAGAGGAGCTTATAAAGTCAGAGAACAAGAACAAAACATTATTAATTATTAATAAAAAATTATTAATAGCTGATGTGCCTTTCCTGCTAGGATTGATTGGTGATCAAAGAAGATGGTTAATTCCTTGCACTTATTTCTGCCCTCAGTTTTCTGATTTAAAAAAAGAAAATGTGGATGAGTATATTTGATTGATTGTTTTTCGTATATAAAAGGTTAGGTTTGTGACTCTTCAAAGATTTCTTATATAATTACCTTCTGAGAAATAATAAGGTGATTGGACCTTTTTTTGGTAACCGCAAAAATACAAACTTCCAGGAAAAGAACTGACTGAGAAAAATACCTTGCTTGCTTACACTCTGTTAATCTATTAATCTATAACACGTTACTTGGGTATGAATGTATGTGGGTTCTTGAGACAACTTGCTTTTTGCCTGTAATATATAAAACATTTAATCAAGTAAGTCATATGAAAAACATGCTGTTTTTTACTTGTATTCATTTAAAGCATTCACTTGAAAAATAAAATGTAACCACATTGTAATCTTTATATTGCTTGAAAGATTTTGCTGGGTATATAAGCTGTAAGGGAAAAAAAAAGATTAGTTAAAAGGAAAATATCAAGAACAAGAGAAGATAGATACAGAAGGAAAGTTAGAAGCAAGACATCAAGACAGACAGAAGAGAAGCATCAGAAAAATGGAGTAGAATGAACAAAAGTAAGAATAATAAAATGAAGAACTAAGTTTGGCCCTCAGAAAAGTCCTCATGTGTCTGTTTATCTGTCTAGTAGTTCACCTGCTCTGCATCTCCTCTTAAGTTTCTTCTTCCTCAGATAGAAACGTCAAAGGTTCAGTGACTCCATAGGCTCCCCCTCAAGTCCTGTGTTGCTGGAGGCTGGTCCTCACATCAGTGATATGCAGTAAAATAATTTCTCATTTTAAAGTATCTTATGGGCATATGTATACACAAAACAAATTTAGTTGCTATATAGAATTTTACTGTTTTACCACACTATGTAGTTAATTTCTTATTAGAAATGCACATGGTTGCGATTTACTTTTGTTAATTATTGTTGTGATGTAACAAGCCACTTGACAGTCACAATTTTGTTCACTTGGTCATTTTTTTGTTCTGCGTTTATATGTGCAACTGAAATGGCTGGGATTAAAAACTGAGTTTGAGTTGGGGAAATGGCTCAAACCATGAAGTGCTTGCTACACAAGCCTGAGGACCTGACTTCAGAGCCCCAGAACCCACATAAAATCTAGATGTGACTGCTACACACCTATAATTCTATTGCTGGAACAAGGCAGCGTTCAGATCCTAGAGATGCACTGGCTAACTGGTATACCTGTAAGGATGAGGTTCAATTAGAGACACTGTCTCAAGAAGATGCATAAACAATTGAGGAAAGCATCTGGATGTCAATCTCAGACACCCACACACAGTGCACAAGCATGCTTACCTGCACACATATATGTACACATGCATACACCTCCCACCCCATCACCCCCCATTTAATACATGCTATCAAATGGGCATCCATATTACTCCCCCAAATATTTGCTATACCAGTCTTAAAAGTAAACAATGTTGATGAGCAATGTGAATTCACTTTCTATTACAGTACATAATTAACCTTCGGTTGGGATGAATAGACTTGGGGCCACTAAGTGTGGACTTGTGAGCAGGGAAGGAGGGGATTTTTCATTTGTCTAAAGGAGGACAATATCAGTCTAAGTGTCCAGGAAATATTTTACTCTTAGATGTTGAAAATGAGATCCTGCAAAGAAATATGCTTCATGAAGAAGAGAATGACAAATGAGCCAAGACTGAGATGGAATATGCAATGTAGGGGATAATCTATGAAGATTAGTTCAAGTTAGCTTCAGTCATCCAACCTGACACATCTGGAAAAAGGACCCTCAACTCAGGAACTTCCCCCTTCAGAATGGCCTGTGGACATGTCTGTAGGGCACTTTCTTAATGACTGATTGATGCAAAAGGGCCCACCCTATTATGGATGATGGCATCCATGAGCAGGTTGGCCCAGTGTATAAACTGGGTTTTGCAGTTTGCACAGGAATGGTCCCATAGGCTAATATGTTTGAATGGTTGATCCCCTGTTAGTGGAACTATTTGGGAAGGATTGGGAGATGTGGACTTGTTGAAGGAGGTGTGTCACTGGGGATGGGTTTTTAGGTTTCAAAAGCACACACCATTCCCAGTTAATTTTCTCTCTCTCTCTCTCTCTCTCTCTCTCTCTCTCTCTCTCTCTCTCTCTCTCTCTCTCTCTCCTTTCTCTCTCTGCCTCCTACTCATGGATAAGGATGTTAGCTCTTAGCTATTGCTTCAGCACCATGCCTGTCTGCCTGCTGACATGCTTGCCACCATGATTGTCATGGACTCATCCCATGAAACTGTAATCCCCAAATAAAACTCTTTCTCCCATAAGTTGCATTGGTCATGTTGTTTTGTGACAGCAATAAACAATAACTAATATACTAAGCAAGCAACTCTTTGTAGTGGTTCCTACCTCTCACTCTGCTTGAGTGCCAGTCCTGACTTCCCTCAGTGATCAACCGTAATAGGTACCTGTGAGCCATAGAAAGCCATTCTTCCACCAGTTCCTTTTGTTTATGATGTTTACCACAGCAGTAGAAAGCAAGCTAGGACAGTGTGCTAAGTCTAAAGAGGGATCTAGGTAACATTTAACAAGTCAATTACAAATCTCCAACACCTACATAACCCTCTGTGCCAGAAGTAGACACTCCCTATGATGCTCAAAATCCCAGAACCTTGTACTTGTATAAGCCTGCTCCATACCCTAGGAGCCACACTGTTGGAGAAGGGTTGCTTGTTGGTTCACAGCCACCCAGCTAGTTTATACCCAAAATTAATCACACAGAAACTGTATTAACTAAATCACTGCTTGGCCCTTTAGCTCTAACTTCTTATTGGCTAACTCTTACATCTTAATTTAACCCATATCGAGTAGTCTGTGTATCACCACATGGCAGTGGCTTACTGGCAAAGTTTCAGCATGTCTAACTCTGGTCATGGCTCCAAGGTGTCTCTCTCTTCCCATCTTCCTTCTCCCAGCATTCAATCCAGTTTTTCCCACCTACCTAAGGTCTACCCTATCAACAGGTCAAGGCAGTTTCTTTATTCATAAAAGCAACACATAAACAGAAGGACCTCCCACATCACCATACCCATGTGATTACAAGGCCATTGCTATTAGCCCTGCCTAAATGTGGCATATTCTTAGAATCTCTTCCTGTTCAAATTATATAAATTTCTGACCTCCCACATGTGAATCTATCCTGTTCATCAATCATTTTATATATATGTGTGTGTGTGTGTGTGTGTGTGTGTGTGCGCGCGCGCGCGCGCGCGCGCGCACGTGCATGTGTGTGCTTCTCCCTCTGCCTCTTTTGTTTTCCTTAACTAGAACTCATGATCCTTCTGCCTCTGCCTCCTCCAGCAAATCCTCCCAGCGTGCACCACCACAAGCAGAATCCTTCTCCCTTTTTGAGACTTCTTACTTTTGGATCTATAATCAAGAGCCAGGTACTAGCCATCTCCATTCTAGCCTTTCAACACAGACTTTCTGCACTCACATCATCAACACTGAAAGCATGCATTCTTCTCATCGCAATGCAAACAATGACAGAGAAATAAAAAATCAGTAAAATGATACTTTTTTAAAAGAGAGTTATTTAAATCTCAGCAAGTTTTGAGAAATTCATAAACATAGTACCTGGTTTGGTAAGTGGGCATGTAAAATATACTGTTAATATTGTTGTTTGCTTATTTTTCTATGTTTTATCCAAATAATGATTGTTTTAAATAAAAAAAGACACATAGTAGGGTATACAATGTAAACATGTAGTGATTATTATATAAAAAGACTATAATGACCATCATGGGATTTTAAAGGGGCTAGTCGATTTTTTTTTTAATTTTCATTGATCTACCATATGATCCAGCTGTACCAATCTTAACTCTTGATCCAATGAAGCAGGAGAATCACTGAGTTCAAGTATAGCCTGGATCCTAGTAGGACTCTGTCTCCAAAGAAACTGTTATTTCAAAGCATCCTTAGCCTGAAGTAGCTGACATATCATGATGGAGATTCCTTAAATCAGTGGTTCTCACTTTCCTAATGCTGCGACCCTTTAATAAAGTTCTTCATGCTGTGGTGACCCCCAACCATAAAATTATTTCGTTGGCACTTCATAGCTGTAATGTTGCTAATGTTATTAACTGTAATGTAAATATATTATATGCAGGTTGTCTGATAAGCTATCCCTATGGGGGTTATGACCACAGGTTGAGAACCACTGTCTTAGAGCTCCCAGTAGCAAGTCTTCTCTTCATCCAAAAGTAAAGAACTTCTTGCCTGCTGGTTAAGCTCAGATGATTCTCTGGTTGGGAAATGTTTAGTTCTTAGGTTGATGCCACTGGAAACTGAGGGGAATCTTTAGAGGTAGACCCCAAGGAATGGTCCTCAAATAGGGTTTAAGGGCACCCCAAGGAATAGTTCTCAGATAGGATTGTAGGGTACCTCAATTCTTCTTCTGTTTCCTCATCACAAGATAACAACGTACTCTGAAGCATGTTCCCAACCACAGAGTCCCCTCACCATAAGCCTGGACACAAAAGACCTACCCAGTCATGATAGGGGCCTGTGAAGTGATGAGTCAAGATAACCCCCTTCTCTTTATAAGCCAGTTTTCTCAAGTTGTTTATGATAGTCTAGCAAAGATGTTTAATCTGGATATTCAATAAGAATATTTCTTAGCCTCCTTTGTAACTACATGTGAGATAGAAATGAATTTCAGCACAAAATTTACTTGAGTCTGTGTGTGAATGAGTGTGTGTACATGAAAGAGAGGGAGAGTATGTGGGTGTTTGTGTGCATATCCCCGTATATGTACGTGAAAGAGTGTGAGCAGGGGCATGGAAGTGGTGTGTGTGTCCCTGTATCTCTCTCTCTCTCTCTGTGTGTGTGTGTGTGTGTGTGTGTGTGTGTGTGTATGTGTCAAACTGCTTGTGTGGGGGTTAAAAAGCAGCTTGTAAGAGTTGAGTCTCTCCTTCCATCACACTGGTTCTGGCATGAAACTTAGTCATCAGGCTTCTCAGAAAGCACCCCCACCCACCTGTCTTAGTCAAAGTTTCTGGCGCTGAGAGGAAACACCATGGCCGAAAAGGGAAGGAAGGGGTTCATTCGGTTTACACTGCCACATCACCATTCATCACCAAAGGAAGTCAGGACAGGAACTTAAGCTAGGCAGGGACCTGAAGGCAGGAGCTGATGCAGAGGCTGTGGAAGGGTGCTATTTACTGGCTTGCTCTACATGGCTTGCTTAGCCTGCTTTCTTATAGAACTGAGGACAACCACCCCAGGCATGGCACCACCCACCTTTGGCTGAGCCCTCCACATTGATCATCAATTTAAAAAATGCCATATAGCTAGATCTCATGAATTTTCTCAACTGAGGCTCCTTCTCCTCTGATGACTCCAGCTTGTGTCAAGTTGACATAAAACAAGCCAGAACAACACCTTACATTATTTGTCCTTTTCTTGGTCCACCAGCCTTTCTGATTGGTTGAGTATAGAATGTTTAAAATTTAGGTCACTTTGGGTACCTCAGGAACAAGATCTATATTATTGAACCAGACCAGCAGAAACTAGCAAGGTACTTTTCACTTTCCGGACTTTGGCTTGAGATGAAATAAATCACTCTACTGCTGTTCTTCTGAGTTTCCATGGCTGGTAGTCAAGTTTTACTATATCTGAGATGTGACTGGAGCAGATCAGTTTCTTGGACAAGAGTACCACATTCTATGGTCCCTCACTAGCATGTGTGTCCTCTTCAGAGTTTCAGTACAATCAGTTTTGCATTCTATTTCCAAGATGTATAATGCCAGTTAATTAACACTTGCATCTGGCCTTTAAGAAGCATCTGGGTTTACCAGTGTCTGCTATGAGAAAATCAGCAAATGTATTCAGTGAGTAATACTCATTGACTCTTTGGAAAGTTAACCCCTATACCTGATATTCCAATAAAGTGTGAGTTCTGAAGCCACTTTGTCACATAACTTAGTTCCATGGTAACCACTGAGGGAAGAAGCCAGAAAAAAATGAAAAAAAAAATAAAAATTAGATTCAAAACATTTAAAGCAATAGTGTGGCTAAATGAGTTAGCCATTTATTTATTTAATGAATATTCATTAAACCTCTCTGTGTTGTTTGTTATGCTTACTTTGTTATTCATGTACGTGTAAATAAGGCAACTCCCTACCAGAATGTCAAATCTTTGTATTTAAAGATAGCTCATTGCTTCACTACCATATCTACCCTTAAAACTCACAACTAAACCTGGTCAGCATCTCCAATATCTACTGAGAATGTGATAGAACAGCATACTGAAGCTCTCAAAATTGTTCAGCATTTACATTAAAATAAAAAGGTCAGAGGTTACAGAACCTCTGCAAGGAGTTTGGATGCAGAAGACTATGAATTAATGTTATGAGTAAAGATGAGCTCAATGGCAATGAACTAGCCTGGGGGTAGAAAGCACCTTGACTCCTGATTAGAAACGAGCTAGATAATCCATCCAGAAGGACTTGAAGTTGTGCTAGGATATGGAAAGCAAAGGCCAGAGGTTCTGAGCAGCATACTCAAGTCCAAGTGCCCAGCAATCAAAGCCCAGGACCCAGTTAGAAGGTTTGTGGATAGCAGTAGATAATCACCTGATGTGGAAGTCCCCTCTGTATGCTGTTATTACCATTAATGAATAAAAAAACAAAACTGTCTTGCCCTGATAGAGTAGAACAGAGCTAGGCAGGGAAAACTAAACTGAATGATGGAAGAAAGAAGGGCTCTGCCTGTAACTGCAGTCCCAGTGCATCCCTGTAGGCACTGCATACATTCAGTGTACGAAGATACAAGCAGAAAAAAACATACACACAAAATGTTTTTAAATTTTTAATTAAAAAATGAGGGAATTCAAATGCCAAATAGAAAAAAAATGTTCAACTTCAATAGCTATCAGAGAAAGGCAAATCAAAAACCAGAGATATCATCTCAATCCATTCAAAATGGCTAGTAACAAAAAAGCTAAACTAACAAATGCTGTCAGGAATCTATGAGAATGGAAACTTTGTTGTTCCTATACACTGCTGATGAGGATATGAACTGGTACAGCCACTGTGTGAGCAGTCTGGAGCTTCCTCAGGGCAGCAAATATAGATCCACCATGTGTGATCATCTCTCACCCTCTGGATATACATCCAAAGGAAACAACATCAATGTATCCAAGGCCCATCTGTATGGCCATACTTTATCTTTTAATGTGTTTGCAAGTGTGCCTAAGTGTGTATATGTTCACCGCATGCATGCAGAGTCTGTGGGGGTCAGTAGAGGGTGTCATACCCTTTGAAACTAGAGTTATAAGAAGTTAGTGGCACCATATGGATGCTGAGACTCCAAGTACAGTGTTCTGGGAATGCAGTAAGTATTCTTAACCACTAAGCCATCTCTCCAGCATCTTAAATTATTTTTAAAATAAAGACTAGACTTAGTGAAGATAAACACAACATTCTTATTTGGGTAGATCAATGTGCTGATTCTGTCAGCATCTTCAAAAGGATAATGAATAAATAAAAATTTCTTGCTAGAATTTTGAAATAAGACATTTTGTTTCAACTAGAAGAATTAAGTTTGGTTCTTTCGGTTCCTGTTTGAGGGGACATTCCCTCACCCTGGAAAGAGAATAATCTTGAGGCATCACAGGCACTGGACTGCCCTGAGATGAAAACTATCACCTAACAGGAACTAGGGGACCCCGCACACCTACAGCAGCACACGGAGACCCTGGATCCTTTGCCTACACTACGCTGCTCACACCAAAATCTGTTTGTTTCCTGCAACAGGCTTGAAGTCTACCAGAATTTGCACAGAAATATCTACTTTAACAAAAATGTACCTACTTTCTGGAATTCTATCATTAAAAATACAAAGCTCTAGATTTTAAATTTAATTGACAAAAACAGGCAAAATTAAGGTACCCTCCCCCCAAATATTGTTAAGCTGTAGAGTGAATGGAGGCTTAGATTTATAAAAGACAAACAAGGAGAAAGAAAAAGGGAAAGAGGGAAGGAGGGAGAGAAAGAGCGAAGGAGGGAGGGAGAGAGAGAAAGAGAAGGGAGAGAGGGGAGAGGAAGGGTTTTGTTGATGTTTTAGGGTAGTTTTTTCTGTTCAAATATTTATGAGGAATTTTGTTTTTCGATAATTTCATACATAAACATTGTGGATATTGTTCTGCCCCACCCCTTCTCATTTCCCTCCTACCCATCCATCCCTGCCATCCCCCTTCTTCCTTGCAAATCTCTTTCCCATACTCACGACCTTTTACTTTTATGTGTGTCCCAAAGAGTTTAAGTGAAGCTGTCTGTGGGACCACGGTTTGGAATGATCCATCAGAGCCCACTGTGCTCACTAGTGCACAGCTGAGTACATTACTTTCCCATCTTCCAAATTCTGTTAGCTCACAAACGAAACAAGCAGTATGTGAAAGGGACCTGGGAGTTCCTTCTCCACCCACAGCTGATTCTTAAGAGGGCCTGACCTGTGTGGCTACAGTATGTTCTAGTTATCTTTTTATTGCTGTGATAAAACACTGATCAAAACCAACCTGGGTAGGAGAGGTTTGTTTGGCTCACATACTGTCCATCATTAAAGGGGCACAGGGCAGCAACTCAAACAGGAACAAGGATGAGAACTCTAAATCAAAGCTGCTTCCTCTGGCTTGGTCAGCTAGTTTTTCTTTCTTTATTTTGTCTTTTTATTTTTTATTAAAAAATTTACTTTCCATTTTACATACCAACCTCAGTTCCCCCTTCCTCTCTTTCTCCTGTTCCCTCACTTCCCGCCTTCCCATCCCCCACCCACTCCTCAGAACAGTAAGGCCTTGTTTGGGAAGTCAACAAGGTCTGACATACCAACCTGTGGCAAGAACAAGTCTCCCTCCTCCATATCAAGGCTTAGCAAGGTAACCCACCATAGAAAATGGGCTCCAAAAAGCCAATTTGTGCACATGGGATAGGTCCTGGTACCACTGCCAGCTACCTTCCCCCAACAGATCAAGTCACATAACTATCATCCACATTCAGAGGGTCTGTTTCAATCCCACGCAGGTTCCCCAGCTGTCAGTCCATAGTTCATGAGCTCCCACTAGCTCAGGTCAGCTCTCTCTGTGGTTTTTCCCATCATGCTTTTGCCCTCCTTTGTTCACGTGATTCCCTCCTCCCTCTCCTCAACTAAAGGCCCACATGCCTAGGGATAGCACCATACACAGTGGTTTGGGCCCTCCTATGTTAATTAGCAATTAAGAAAATGCCTTCATAGGCATACCCATTAGCCAATCTGATGGAGGCAATTCCTCTGTTGAGGCTTCTTCCTCCCAGGTTACTCTAGTTGGCTTCAAGTTAACAAAGATAACTAGCACACAGCATCAGTAGGCACAGTGCCATACATTCAAGAGTACCATGGCCATGTCATGCTCCAAGGATGGCATTTTTGTGGCCCTTCTTCCTATTTTCTGGTTCTCATATTCTTTCCGCCCCATTTCCTTCAATGGTTCCTGATCCGTAAGGAAGTGGTGTACATTTCTTGTTTAACATTGATCCCTCAACCTTCTTTTATGTTCACTGTTATATTAAGCCATGGGTCTCTGCAGTCACCTCTGTTCCCTTCAAGCTGAGAGCAGCATTTTTCTGCAGTTATAAGTGCAAATATTTAGAATGCAGTTTGATGTTATAGAAAGCCAGGTTTCAATAGTATTAGGTTGCCCCCCTCTAGGGCCTAAGACTGCTTCATTCATGGATTTTAGGCTAGGTGTACAGTACTAGGGATGGATTGCCTCTTGAGGGGCAGTCTTCAAGCACAGAGTAGTTGGTTGCACCCACAACCTTTATGCCATTATTGCACTAATGCACACAGCTTGTTTAGCAGGTTGGTACTGCAGTTCATGGAGTTCACATCTGGATAAGATCTTCCACGCAGTAGCCACTGCAGCAGCCTGCTTAACACCCCTGGCACTATGAGAGCTAGCTAGCCAGCAATGGGGCTGGGGCTGGGGCTGGGGCAGGGAAGACTTCCAGCTCAATTCTAACTTGATTTCTCTGTATCATAATCCAAGGTGTATAAAGTCTTCAGTAATGGCATTTGATCAATGAGTTCTGGTGGATAGCGGAGAGAAATAACAAGAGCCCATTTTGTTTTGGAGGCCTATTCAGCCTCCTTGACCAATATCTTCTATGGGGGTACCCCACAGTGGAGTTTTGTTGAGTGCTCCCTTCTATGACCTGCTTTGTCTAGGTTTCAAACTGTCTTTTTTTATTTTTTATTTTTTAGTTAAATTACCAAATAGAGGGTTCCTTAATGATTTGGTCACAGCCTCTTTATTTTAATTAACCCTTACTTGATTCCCTCATTGCCTCCATCCCTCTCACTAAGCCTTTCCACTGTTAAAATTCCCCCTTTCCACCTTCTCTTTGCCTGTATGCTTCTGTCCCCGCTTCCTGTGGCAACCTCCCTCCACTGTCTACTCTCCTGGTCTCTGAAGGTACTTCAAGTTAAACTCACAAAACTACAGAATAGGTTTTTTGATTTTCTTGGTTTCTGGTGGTATGGCTTCCTTTTCATCTCTAAAGTTATTAATTGTAGCTCTCTTTCTCTTGCTTTGTTTTGGTTAATTTGGTTAAGGATTTGTCAAGCATGTTTTGTTTTTCAAAGAACCAACTTTTATTTATTGATTCTTTGTAAGTTTTTGTTTGTTTCTAAGTCATTAATTTCTGCTGTGATTTCAATCACGTCTTCCTGCTTAATAGTGTTCCATTTGGTCCGTTGTTGTTTTTTCCCAAGATTGTAAGGTACCTTATTAAGTTATTTATTTGAGATCTCACAAACTTTTATAACAAATTATTCCTCCATATTTAAAGTACTTAGTTAGTGAGTATTGTCACAAATAATCCTCTATTCAATGGGTGGAATATGAGTAGAGTCTGGTGCCCTGAACATGAGACCAAAAAAGTAAACTGGTAACTCAGTCTACAACTACCTCCTCCTGAATATTGAAAATGCCTCCACTGATGGGGGGGATAGCATAATAAATTTAGAAATTCAATTGTTCTAATTCCTGATGTGAAGTCCCAATGTAAAAACACAAGTAATATGAAAAATCAAACTACTATGTCTGCTCTTATAGCCATCAATCCATATAATGATCCCCAATGAGAATGACTCAGATGATAGTCCAGATGAAAAATTCAAAACAATGGTGCTACATGTGTTCAAGGAGATGGGAGAGAATGTTAATAAACTCCTAAATGAAGCTCAAGAGAACAGAAACATTTGAATGAAATTAAAAATCAATTCATGATATGGAAATATAATTCAATAAGGGTATGAAAATATTGAGGACAAATCAAAATGAAAAGCTTGAAATGAAATTTTCCATAAAGTCAAATAAAAAGCTTCACTAATCGAATGGATCATGGGAAAGAGAGAACCCCCAGGCTTGATGGCACAGGAATGGGTACATTCGGTCAAGAGTTAAGATAAAGTTTTTGAAAGACACAAATGAAACATTCAAGATTATGAGATGTCAGGGAAACAAAAAGTCCATAAATTATAAGCATAAAATTAAACAAACTCCATGCTAAATACATATAAAATATTTTCCATACAACCACAGCAGAACATCTTTCAAATGTAGGGAAAAATAAGCCCACTGAAGTTCTAGAGCCTTATAGAATACCAAAGAGACAGGATCAGAAGAGAAACCCTTCTAGCATACTATGTCAAAACACTGACTATACAGAACACACAGTGTGTTGAGCTGCAAAAGATAAAGCACCAAGTCACACGTGAGGCTGGCCCATGAGAATATGAACTTTTAAACAGAAAGTTTAAAAGCCAACAGTGTGGAGCGATGCATTTCAAATAGAGAGGGATCACAGCTCCTAACCCAGAACTACTGCGCCCAGAAAAGCCAGCTATTGTAGTTGACAGAGAAATTAAATAAAAACTAATTTATGACCACTGTCTTAGTTAGCATTTTTTATTGCTGTGAAGAGACACCATGACCACGGAAACTCTTATAAAGAGAACATTTAATTGAGGTGACAGCTTATAGTTTCAGAGGTTCAATCCATTATCGTCATGATGGGGAGCATGGCAGCATGCAGGCAGACATGGTGCTGGCTACATCTTGACCAGAAGGCAGCAGGAAGTTGAATGACACTGAGTGATACTTGAGAAAAGAGACCTCAAAGCTCACCTCCACAGTGACACACCTTCTAATAGTGCCACTCTTTTTGGTGACCATTTTCTTTCAAACCACCACAGCCACTAAGTCATCAGCACAGAGGCCACTAGAAGGAACTTTCTAAACTTCAGAAAATGAAAAACACATCACAGGACTCCGGAAAAGAAGCTATAACTGTATATAAACAAGAGAGAATTAGTAAAACACCAAAACACCAACACTACAATCAATAACGTGACAGGAAGCTATACACACTGTTCAACAACAACACTGAATGTTAACAGTCTCGATATCCAATCAGAAGACATAAACTAGCATATTGAATCACAAAACAAGATCCACTTGGTTGCTGCCTTCGAGAAACATTCTGCCACCAAAGATAGACAAGGTCGTGAGGATGTAGAGGGGTATTCCAAGCAAATGAAAGCAGGAACGAAGGTATCACCATTATAATATCAGACAAAATTGTCTTCACCAAAACCAGTCAAAAGAGATAAAGAGGATTGATGTAGGTGTGTCTTCTATCTATCTGATGATTTCATTGGTTAATTAATACAGAAACTGCCTGGCTCATTTGATTGGCCAGCCCTTAGGTGGGCAGAGTAGACAGAACAGAATGCTGGGAAGGGAAGTTAATAAATCACCATGCCTCGCCTCTCTGGGGCAGACTGCCGTGCCTCTCCTCAAGGAGAGAGACAGATGCCATGAAGCCAGCCACCAGGTCAGACGTGCTGAATCTTTCCCAGTAAGACACCACCTCGTGGTGCTATACAGATTATTAGATATGGGTTAATCAAGCTGTGAGTAAGAGGCTGAAACTAATGGGCCAGGCAGTGTTTAAAAAGAAACAGTTTGTGTGTTGTTATTTCGGGGCATAAGCTAGCCGGTGGCCAAGAGCCAGGCAGCAGAACACAGCCCGCAGCTCCACACTACAGAGGATCACTGCATACTGATTAAGGCAGCAGCCCATCAAAGGATGCTGCAATTCTAAACAGATACAAACAACACAGGTTTATTTAATAAATTTGCATATTAAATTTTTTTACAAATTTTTTGAGATTCCGATGTAATTACATCATTCCCCCTTTCCCTTTCCTTCCTCTGAATGATGTACCAACCTCTTGCTTTCTTTCAAATTTATGGCCTCTTATCCTTTAAGTGTGTGTGTGTGTGTGTGTGTGTGTGTGTCTGTGTGTCTGTGTGTGTGTGTCTGTGTGTGTGTGTGTGTGCTCGCGCGCAAATGCACAAAATCTTAACTCTGTAAGTACAATCTGTTCAGTCCATATCATATTACTTGTATGTGAGTGCTGTCAGGGCTCATCATTTGGTATTGGATAACCAATTGATGTTTCCTTTCCGGGGGAAGACTCTTTCTCCTGCTCTCAGCCTCCCTGGCTTCTTTGTTTCAGGTGAACTTTTCTCCTTCCCTGTTAGCATTCCTAGTGGCATCATGATTGTTCTGGTCTTGTGTAGGCATGCGTGGTGGTGAGATGGTGAGACCTTCCAGGTGTAGCTTCCTGTGATTTCTAGGAGACACAATCTCACAGCAAACTCCCTGTTCCTCTGGCTCTTCTAATGTTTTCACTCCCTCTTCTTCAATGATACCCAAGCCTTAGGTGCAGGAGTCATGTTGTAGACGAATCAGTTAGGATGGGGCCCAACAACTCTGCATTTTGATGAGTTGCTTTCTGTGCCGGTCTCTGTGGCAAAGAGAAGCTTCCTCAAGAAGAATGAAACTGCACTTACCTGTGGGTATGGGGAAAATATTCAGAACATAGCTGGGGTTGTGCTGGTTTAGTAAAATGGGTTGTAGGTTTGCTTCTAAGATCTGTGACTTCACTAACCCCAGATAAACACTATTTCTTATTTTTCCATTCTTAACTGAAATTCGGTTTCTGGTGGTTGTGTATTTTATGTTCATTTGTGTGAGTATACAAACATTGACTGACTGAGTTGCTTACTCTCTTACGTTCTATGTGTTGAACAAAAACATTTCCAGGTATAATTTCTTTCTAAGCCATTGATTTGGGGGAATTCAGTTTGCTTTCTTCAAGAATCCCCCACCGTAACTCTGTTGCGGCCGTCTTTTGTCATGGCTGCTGTTTCTCCTTCCTCTGCTCAGACTCCGTTGCACTTGATTCATAGCACTGTGAATCTGTCCCTTTCCTACTAACCCCTGTTGCCATGTGTAGTCCTGAGTGGTGGAAATGATTGTTTGCCACTGCAGAAACCAAAAGGCTCTTGGCTCTTCCTTCCAAATGCTTCCATGACCATCCCCGGTTTTATCAGGAAAAAAAGGAAGGAAATTAAATATGGCAGATCATTTGATCTTCTGGGAACTGAGTGAAGTAGTACAAAGATGGCTAGGGAAATGATTTGTTCCTCTCCCAGCACTGGTGGCCAACATGGGAGTCTCTTTTAGAATGAATAATAAAACCCAGAGAAAGATACTGGGATTCAACCTGAAAACCAGAAAAAGAAAAGCTGTCGAGCCACTAGAGAAGTCTTCCCTCTACCAAGGCTGGGCGACCACAGACTAAGTAGCCTAAGCCTCTCTCTCCTCTCATTTTATATTCCCTCTAGTGCTGGGATGAAAGACACATGACTCTCTAGTACTGGGATTAAAGGTGTGAGCCACCACCACCTGGATTTGTTCTGCATTGATCTTGTGTAGCCTAGGGTGGCGTTGAACTCACAGAGATCCATCTGCCTCCCAAATCCTGGGATTAAAGGTGTGTGCCACCACTGCCTGATCTCTAGTAACTCTGCCCTTCTGATTTTTAGGCAAGCTTTATTTATTAAAACATAAATAAAGTATCACTATATTCTCTGGTGTCACAGTTTCCCCACAGGATAATTATCAACTGCTGATACTATGTTTACCTCGACTGAGGCTGCCCATCTTTGGTTACTGTTGCCTTGTTATTAAAGAATCCTAAACAATGCAGAAGCTAGGCCAGTGACTTACCTAACTTTCCATAAATATGCACCATGGGGAATACATCATGCCAGGAAAAGAGATAGCTATGCTGATAAAGAATGCTAATCACAGTTTGATAATGGAATGCAACACTCCTGCCAGGGGCTGTCTATGTCTATACAAGAAATGCTCTAGCAGAGGACCATTTGGGTGATAATCTAGCACATCCTTGCTCAAAAGCTGTCCAGAGGCCATCCTGGACAGCATCTGTTGCTCTCAGCAGAGCACAGGCAGTGTTCACAGTGGACACTCAGCCAAGAGAACAAAGAAGTGTGTCTGGAATAGTGGAGAGAGAGGACGCATCTCAAATCTATGTTCCCTTAAAGCAATGTAAAATGTTACCAAACTTCATTCAAGCCAATTAAACTTTCTTGAACATTGAGTTCACAGGGACCAGGTCGAATTTCAGATTAGTGTTTTTTAAATTCCTGCAAAAAAAAAATAGGTTTATAAGTTAATATTTGTTTTCTTTCTTTTTAGAACTTCTTTCAAGATCATGTCTTACACTGGCTTCCATATTTTACAGAATTCTTTATTCATATCCTCCTGATATCATTACTGACCTCTTTGTTCCATTAAGGTGACCCTGTGACTCTGCCAACAGGGGTTCATTCTATTGCTGTGTATGCAGTCCAGAAATACATAATATTTATTCACTATCCAGTAAATAATTCCCATATTTGTCCTGAAAATCAGGTGTCTGACAATAGTTCTGCCATTGTTCACTGAGTGCTTCAAACTTGGAAATAACTTAGTCTAGGTTTTACTAAGGAAATGATTCAAGTTGAAGCAGATCTATGGAAACCATGGGGCCAATGCCTACCAATACTGTTTCCAAAAATAAACCTTGTTCAGAATGGTTGTATTAGGAACACTTACAGAATGCTCTACAAACTTGAGGAAGGCATACACAGTTGCTCACACATGCATGCACACATACGCATGTGTACACACACACACACACACACACATACACACATATTTCACTGATAACATTCTTGTCTACTATTTCAGTACTAAGTTCCACACATCCTTTGGGGCTTGCCTTTCCTCTGAAGTCTCCAAAGTCCTTGGCTTGCCCCAGAAGAGAAGTTTGTTCAGTTCTGTTCATTCAAGCAAAGAGCAAGATGATTCTACCATTTCTTGTTCCAATAGGGGATGCTGATGTTGGTAGCTGGTTCTGTGGTCTGAGGGATTGCATATGTCCATTGGTGGCACAGCCTTGTGTCAGCTGCTGCCTGTCACAGAGAGACTCTAAGTGCCCTCACCCAGGGATGAACTCCACTACATTTGCTTCTGTAGTTGACTAGGCCTTCTCCAATTTTGCTTTTGTAGTTGTCTAGGCCTTTTCTTGTTTTTTTTTACCACATTAAAAACTAAATACCCAATGTGACAGTCCCTTTTCCTTCCATAAGATCTGAGAGGTTTTAACAGTTGATAACCATCCCCTAAAACCCAAAACTCTGGTTTTGTCTTTTTCCAGATCCAGAGACGATGTCTTACTGAAATTGATGCTCTCAGAATCCCAGCATTATTGTCCCTTCTTCCACCTTCGGTGTCTCCAAGGTGATGTGTTGGTCTGACGAAATCACCTAGCTGATTGTAAGATAATTGCCTTTACTTTCTGGATGGAGTTGGCTGATCCTGTCTTTGTATCAAGCACAAGCACAATTTGCTTCTTTCATACTTAGAATGGAGCCGTCCTCATTTATAAGTTCCATTGGTAAACAACTTGTGTGGACTCTCCACCAACTGTGAATGGAAGACAGCTTTTACTTACTCCACATAACCCCTTTCTTGTTCACCATCAACCTTCTTCTTCTTCTTTTTCTTCTTCTTCTTTTTCTTCTTCTTCTTCTTCTTCTTCTTCTTCTTCTTCTTCTTCTTCTTCTTCTTCTTCTTCTTCTTCTTCTTCTTCTTCTTTCTATGCTGAGGTCATGTGTTACCTGCTGCCTTGGAGCCAATTCTCTTCAGAAGACCGCCATGACTTTTTCAATGGCTGCTTCTAGTTCACCATTTCTGTGCTACCATCATCATCTTAAGACAGCCCCGCCCTTCCTCTGTACTCACTAATTTCCATAAAGTCTAATTTTTCCAGAAAACAATCTTCTGTGTCTTCTCTTGGGTGCTATCCACCTTGTTTGTAAAGACAAGATCTCTCACCGGCCCAAGACACGCCAAGCAAGCTAGGCTGGCTAGCCAGTGAGCCCCATGGAGCCACCTGTCTCCTTCTGTGGCACTGAGATTGCAAACACACAATGCCATGCTGGCTCTTTTGCTGTTGTTGGTTCTGAAGATTGAACTCAGGCTTTTGTGTTTGCAAGGCAAACACCTTCCAGCTGAGCTGTATCCCCAGCCCCCAACCAGCTGAGCTGTGCCCCCAGTTCCAAACCAGCTGAGCTGTATCCCAAGCCCCCAACCAGCTGAGCTGTATCCCCAGTCCCCAACCAGCTGAGCTATGTCCTCAGCCCCCATCCAGCTGAGCTGTGCCCTCAACCCCCAACCAGCTGAGCTGTGCTCCCAGTCCCCAACGTTTACTGGAGGATTTATGTTCACTCATTTCTTGTTTTCCACCTCTATAAATGCTATTTCTTTGTCATATCCATTTTTGTGTCTTCAGTTCCTAGAAAAATAGTCATCCCATAGTGTGCATTCAATCAATATTTGATAAACAATGTGCAAAACATGACTGTTTCACAACTGTTTCTTTGAGTGACAAATAGAGAATCAAATAAGAATATAGACTATGAAAACCTTCGGCAGAGAGACCATTATGGACATAGAAATACAGTTGTGCATAAGGTACCAGAAACTGACGGATGCTAACCTCCTCACTGGTTACCACCAGATGGTTAGCTCCTTCTCCGGCACAGGAACAGCCTCTCCACCTGTCCACAGCCCTTAGCACTGTTTACTGGATGTTGCAACAGTATCTGCAGTACAAATAAACATTTGTGGAATGAATTAACGCATCAGTTAATGAACTCAACATCTCTCTACCTCCGGCTATTCTTTTATGTAGATGGAATAAATTTAGTTACAATAGCTCATAGGGAATCCCGTCAGTAGAGTTGTATTTTATCTTCATTTTTCTCACTCATATGAATTACTGAGTACCTGTGTAGACAGAGGCTGTGCTGAAAATAACTATTTAACCGCCCCTGTCCTTGCTTGCATGCTACCTCAGTCTGATGAGTAACATTTCAATAGGTCACAGCTGAGATAGGTGCACAGCCAGAGATGATCATTATTTTAGAAATGATTATGCCCAACTACTTAAACCAAGTATTAGAATAGTTCTCAGATAAAACATACAGCTTGCTTATTAAAGAAAATGATGTCCGCAATAATAGTTGGACAAGAAATGAAGAAAAATAGTGATCTGTGCCCCTAACGATAGATTTACTAAATTAGATTAACTACAGAACAGCTCTTATGTTCAAATATTTGGTTTCCAGAGTAATGCTCTCTGGATCTTCATTCTTAGGTTCCCCAGCTATTTTCAAAGTCACCTATATGTGGAATGTTTCATTCTGCTGTCAAAAAGAGTATTTCCTCTTTCAAGTTGTTTGTCTCCCTGAGCTCCTTTGATGTTAAAGGAATGAGAGAAGAACTTCATTTAGGAAGCCACCATCCAGCAATAAAGGAAAAGGCACTGGTGTCTGGGGTGGCAATATTTCCTTGTCTAGCACATTGGATTCTGCTTGGATATGCACATGACTCTTCTGGGCTACCACCTCTCCTGTGGCTTGAACTGTGTCATCCTGGGTCACTCTAGCATTTGCATGATGCTCCTGAAAGTTCTGCAGGCAGACCTTCACTGGAGATGAAGACATCCACTAGGAATTTCCTCTCACCATATATGCTTCTGTGGTAACCTTTCTGGTTGGCAGGAAAGCTTCATATTGTGTCTGCTTCCTACTTGAAAACGTTTCATTTGAAGTCTTTCACAAATCGATGTGCTGATGTGAGCTCTGAAAACACAGGGGCTTTGAGAAACACCTGAGAATTAAACCTCTAGAAAACTTGATTTTTACATGGATCCCAAGGACCATTAGATTTACTACAGCTTATAGCTTATCACGACTAGCAGGCTCTCCTTTGATCAGAGTGTCTTGTATTCTTAGAAGGAGTGTCCTAGTTCCTTTTTAATTGCTTTGATGAAACACCATGACCAAGGAAACTTATAAAAAAAAAACGATTTAGTTTCGGGCCCATAGTTGCAGAGGATTTAAGTCCATGGCCATCATGGTGGGGAACACGGAAGCATGGCTCTAGAGCTGTTGGTGAGAGGTTACATCCAGATCCACACAGGGGAGGCAGAGAGAGCTGACTGGGGATGGCATGGGCTTTTGAACCCTCAAAGCCCACTCCCGGTGACACACTTTCAACAAGGCCACACCTCCTGCTCCTTCCCAAATAGTTCCCCTGTATTGTAACCAAGTATTCAAACATGAGCCTATGGGGCCATTCTCATTCAAACTACCACAAGGAGTATAAATACGTTGTTCCATTTGAGAACATAGTCTGTATGTTGACGTGTTGGTCATATAACATCTACAGCTCAATTATATAGTGTTTTCAAGTCAGTTCTTCATAAACTTATGGACTATGAACATTATGACAAACTCTCCTTATTTGATGTCGATCTTCTATCTGCCCCCCCCCCCCCGCCATTTTCACTCATCCTTTCTCAAAAACATCAACATTTATGGATAATGTGCAGGAGATTCCTCACCTGCTCTTGCCTACAATTCCTGAATTTCAAATTCCAGTCAACAGACACCATTCATTATTCATTAATGTCTAATGTGTCTTTTCAATTCCATTGCTTCTGTGTCATATGAATACACATGGAATGTATATTGTTACTGTTTTCTCCTGATTTTATTTCTCTCTCCTCTCCTCTCTCTCTCTCTCTCTCTCTCTCTCTCTCTCTCTCTCTCTCTCTCTCTCTCTCTCTCTCTCTCTCTCTCTCTTTGTCTCTCTCTCTCTCTCTCTCTCTCTCTCTCTCTGTGTGTGTGTGTACGATGTAGGATTCCCTTCTGTATGCTGTGAATGTTTTATTACCATTGCTTAATGAATAAAGCTGTTTCAGCCAATGGTTTAGTAGAGCAAAGCCAGGTGGAAAATCCAAATAGAGATATATAGAGAAAGTGGGCAGAGTCAAGGAGATACCATGTAGCTGCCAAAGGAGAAAGACTGGAAAACCTTACCTTGTGACAATACATAGATTAATAGAAATTAGTTAATAAAAGATATAATAGCTACCTAGGAAAATGTATGAACTATTGGTCAAACAATGTTGTAATGCATATAGTTTCTGTGTGGTTACTCAGGTCTGAGCACACATGTGCTTGTGTGCATGCACATGTGCAGAAATGTGAGTAGAGCCAGGAAAAAATCTAACCAAGAAAGGAAAAGATAGGTGCTGGGGAGGGCAGAGGGAAGAAGGCAAAGGGACATGAACAGCATGGAAGAGGTGTGGAGGTGAGGTGGGAGAGATGAGGGACAGGAACCTACTAAAACACACTTTGCTTGAAAATGCCGTGATCATATTTAATGTCCTCTCTACTAACTTAAAAATAAATAAATAGACAAAAATTATGTGTACTGTTTTGCATCCTCCTTTTCTGCTTACTGTGTTGTGGAGATTTTCCACACAATTTCTTCCTATGTCTGACAACACAGCACTCTGTCTTACACATGTCCTAGTTTAAATGATTTTATATAGATGAAGATTTTCCTTAATTTTGCTGCTTCTAATGTTTTTGCACTCGAGAGTAAGAACATATCGTTTCTCATTTCTCACACGTGCAAATTTATTCTGTAGGATAAATTCCCAGAAGTAGAGTTCCTACTGAGAAGTCAATGCAGTTATACTTCATAGAACTTTGCTAAATGACTTTGATAATTATAACTATGTATCATTTTGCAGGCAATGTGTAAGGCATCGATCCCCCACAGATCCACAAACAGAGGATAATGGCACTCTTGAAATTTGTGGAGAGTATTTGAGATGGATATTTTAATATCCATCACTTCAATACAAGGAGCACTGAACACATTTTAAGTTTCAAAACCACTTACAGGTTGCTTTCTATAAGTCTTTTGTTCAAATGCTTAAACACACTTCATACTTTATACCTCTTTCCTGATGTCTTGTGGGTTTCTGCCTCACCAACTTACAGGCTCTCCATATATTAGAGGAAATTAAACTGGTTTTGCCTGTAATGTAATTTTTACATACTGTTTCCCAGTACGCTTCTTATGTAGAGCATCACTTATGGTTTACAGTTTGACAGAATTATCCAAGAGTTTGATCATCCAGTTTTTATTCTACTATGCTACTTTGTGTATACTTGCTTTTGAGGATTCAAAACAAGGCCTTTCCACACCAGTATTCCACAGGTATTCACTCATCTATATCATCTTCACATAAATAAATCTACATTTTTATATTTAAAACTTTTATCTGATATTTATCCTATATGGTACATGGAATTGATATAATTTTATTTTTTTCAAATAGTAACAAGTTATCCAAGAAATTTTTCTTGACTTGAGATGATGTCTTCACAGTTTATTAAGTTTCTGGTCACATTTGGGTGTTTCTAGGATTTCTGCTCTACTGGTATTCCTGACTATGACCCACTAACTATTAATCCTGTATCCGTTAGAACTCTCCGGAGAATTAGAGCAAAACAAACAGCCCGTACATATAGAAAGAAACTGTTATGGAGGCCCACACAGTTAGGGAGGATGAGAAATCTCACCTTCAACCTGTGTGATTCAGAGACCCAGGACAGCGATCAACACAGGTCAAATCCTGAAATCTGATGCCATCAATTCCAGACACAATCTAAAGATCGAGGGATCAGAGCCATCCGAAGCAGCAGAGAGCTGATGCCCTTTCCTCATGTCCCTCAGTGAGGCAGAGTGTGAATGCATCTTTCTTACATTTTTGTATCATTCAGACCATTGGTTCATCTAAGGATGCACTCTTCTCTGGGAAGGTGGTCCAGTGACTCCAACACTAATGACTTCTAGATGTGCCTTCCCTTACGCGATCAGAAATAATGCTTGACCCGACAGCTGGACATCCAGAAGCTCAGTCAAGCTGTTCCTCAACCTTGTTTTCAGAGGCTTTCTGCTTCACATCTGGTCCCACTGTCTCCGGCCATCCTTGGTAAAGTTTTCTGGCAATTGTGATATACATCTGTAACCATTAGAGCCAGACTGAACGGTCTTTCTTTTAAAGTCAAATCTACTAACTACTAAATCTTCCAGTTAGGCATCAGCTGCAAAGAACCAGACACATTGTATTTTATCATTCCTCTATGCCAGATTCTCTTCATTGAAGTTTAACATGATTTTTCCAAGATGTTTTTTTTTTTTTGCTGGTATCACACAAATAGAATCTTTTCTTCAATTTTGTCTTTAAACTGTTTTTTTTTTTGCAAATATGTAAGTTCTTAAGCCATATATTTATTAAAATATATACCCTTGTGATGTGACTTTTATTGAGGAGACCCAAAGGAATGTCCTTTATCCAGTCAAGGAACCAAAGAGAGACAAAAGAAATGATTCCTCCCAAGCATAACTGTGAGCCTCTGAGTTGACTGGCATTACTTACAGAAGTCTGTGTGACTCAGGCAGCTGCATCTCCCAATAGCTCACCCCTGATAGAAACTGTGCTTCCAGAGTCCCCACATAACCTTCAGGTGCCTCCACTGTCCGTCTGTCTGTTTCCTCTCCCCAGTAGGTGTTTTACCACCCACATGATTTTGCCTCCCCTAAGTTTCATGAGCTTCCTGAGTCCTGGAAATTCCGTGGGGGCTTTGTAAGCCATGGGACCTTCCTTCTCTCTCTAGAAGTGAATGTTTCAGTCTTGAGCAGTAATTCACAACCTCCCCAGTGCTGCAACCCTTTAATACAAGTTCCTCATGTTGTGGTGACCTCCAACCATGAAGTTATTTTCATTGATACACCATAAATGTGATTTTGCTACTGTTATGAATCATAATATAAATATCTGATATGCAGGATATCTCATATGTGATCTCTGTGAAAGGGTGGTTCAACTCCCTGGTGGGGTAGCAACCCACATGTTAAGAACCTTTGGTCTGGAGGAAAAAGCTATTTAACAATCTCATTATCCTTTTCTATGTGTGCCGGTTTTGACGTTGTCTGCTGGGTTTTCCAAGTATGAAATCATAGCATTTTCAGAGTAATGGTTTTCCTGTTCCTTCCAGTTTGTCTAATTGTGTTGGCTGGTAGCCTCACTCCAGTGTTACGTAGTGGTAGTTATATAAGGTAGTGTAGTAGGAGGAGCGGGCTGCATCCTGCCACCCGGCTAGCTTAACCCCCAAAATAACCACACAAAAAATTGTATTAATTAAATTACTGCCTGGCCCATTATATCTAGCCTCTTCTTGGCCAACTCCTATATCCCAATTCAACCCATTTCCATCAATCTGTGCATTGCCACAAGGTCGTGGCTTACTGGGAAAGATTTAGTGTGTCTGACTCTGGCGACTCCATAGCGGTTCTCTGCCTGCCCTTCTTCCCAGCATTCCATTCTGTCTAGTCTGCCAACCTAAGTCTGCCCTATCAAAAGGCCAAGGCAGTTTCTTTATTCAATTAATGAAAACAACATATAGACAGAAGAACCTCCTACACCAAGGTAGGACTCTCTGTTGGAATAGAAACTCTAGAATTTGTATGCATACATTATAAAAGCAGTTATAAAGTTGCCTTATACTCTAAGCCAGTTCACTAAATTGGTTTAAATAGGAGGGACCATGTAGTCCAACAATGGCTGTCTGCAAACTGAAAACAATGAGAACTTGATAGTTACTCAATCTACAAAGTTGGAGGCTTCCATGGTCTCAGTCTCATGCTGAATGAAATCCTGGCAGATTCCTAGAGAGCCAGTGGCCTTCACCCTACAATTGAAACTGGAAGAAGCTGAAGTCTGATGCCAGTTTAAAAAGATGGCAGTAACTGCAGCAATAACAACAGCCATGGGGATGAGAGTGGATTGGAGGCGGGTGGTAGGGCACTTGCTGAGCAGGTGTGAGGCTCTACATTCAATTTAAAAAGGGATGGAAGAGACAAAGAGAGAGAGGCAAAGAGGGGATACACACTCCAGTGGAAGTGAAGGCAGGCAAGCAACACTGTTTTTTTTTCCCATGGGCCATGTGTTGAAGAGTGCTCTGAGTGAAGACCATCTCCACCAAGGTAATCTTTGTAGAAAATGCCCAAGTGACCAGTCTCTTAGTTGAGTATAGGTCCCATCAAGTTGACCAGAAGAGTTAAATATCACATGGGGACAGTGGGAACCCTTATTCTGCAGGAGGCACTAATGAAGATGACTCTTATCCTCCCCATTGATAACAACACTTCCTTGGAGAACAAGATTTATTTTGCACTCTGAAATAAATAGTATTAAATTTTCCTGTATTTTTCATTTTGTTAGAATTTCCTGAATAATCTGATCCTAGAACTTCTGCAAATATTTGGCATCCTTTTTTTCTAAATCCTGAATTAATTTTTTATTTACCTTGGAGTCGTTATTGACAAGAATTTTTCAAGGAAATGCACATAAATTTGGTTTTGTTTCCATCATGGATTAATTTGAAATCGGCAGGCCTAATGAAACTAGACATTCAAAAGATTCGTTGGGTGTAGCATCCATGATGGATGGAGGACAGAAGAAACACGAGCGGGCAGGAAAAACCTTCAGAGCGCGGGGTGGCTTGGTCACAGGAGGAAAGAAAGAAGAGAACATTTGGAGATGAAGCACTTCATCATCCTCTGGAGCTCTGAAGAGGCCAGATTCGGTCTACAAGGCTCACCAGAATGAAGACTGTGTGGTCTAGAAGGCTCACACTGTGCAGAAACAGCCAGGCTCTAATGGGTCCACCATGCCAAGCCAACCCTAACTGTAATGCCACAGCGAAAGACTCACTGTGGAAGGAGTAACAGCCACCACACACATGCCACCATGTTTTTATTCAAATACAGTCTACATGCAGAAATGTGAAGACCCTGAGTGTACACAGTGAACGAGTCTGGGCCAGTCTGTAAATCTACCGACACCATCTGAAACAAAATGGAAAAGGTTTCACACAAAGCAGTTGCCTTTGTCCTTAGATCCAGGCAACCACACTTCCTTCTGCTCACCATGCCTGCTCCCCACCCCAGCAGAGGCACTGAGGCACCCTCTGCTCTGCTTTTTTGCTGTGGTTTATTTTGCCTGCTTTGGAGTCCATACAGGTGAGGTTAGACCATAAGTTCAGTTCTGCTTCTAGCCGCTCTCATGAAGGACAATGTAGTCTATACTCATACATGTTATTGTATGTGTCGATACTTTTCAATTCTTTGTTTCCATAGCACAAAATAAGGAACCATTTGTTTATATCTATAATTTGTCTTCTTGTGAACTTTTGGTTTTCTCCAGTTGTTGCCTAATATAGATAATGTTATTGTCAACATTTTAAACCAATTTTATGGACATGTGTTTTCATTAATCTTTGGTCAATATCTTGAATGGAATTGTCAATTCACATAGTAATTGCATATTAAATTTATGAGAAATAACAGTTTTCTCACACAATTGCAATATTTCTCATATAAACATCTGGCTATGTTTTTGGTGATATTTAATTGAATCTACATACCACTTGGTAGTAAACCAGCATCATTTTAAAAAAAAAAAAAAGTTTTTTATTTATATGTCTGTATGTGTAAGAGAGAATCTGCTACATGGGTCAGGCACTGGTAGGAGCCAGAAGATGTGCACAAGATGAAGGCCCATTAATATCCTGTCATGGAAAAGGGAGAAGCTCATGGGGCCCATCCTTCCTGAGAATGTGTGTTGTGGAATATTCCTTTGCACTGTGTAAAGATGTCGTTGTGATTGGTTTAGTAAAAAGTTAAGCAGCCAATAGCTAGGCAGGATTTCCAGGCACAGAGGCCACTAGGAAGAAGAAGGGCAGAGTTGCGAGGAGATGCAGAAGAAGCGTGACAGGTAGGAGATGGGCTAACAAGCCATGAGCCATGAGGCAGCACGTAAATTAATAGAAATGGGTTCATTTAAGTTATAAGAGCTAGTTAGAAACAAGCCTAAGCTATTGGCCCAGCTCTCATAATTTAAGTCTCCATGTCATTATTTGGGAGCTGGCAAGTGGGACAGAAAGATCTGCCTACAGATGTATATGGGCAGTTAATGGCTAATGGGGGAAAGAGACAGTCTCGTCAGTCTTGTAGCTACTAGGATGGCGCTTGTGGTACTAAATCAAACCCTCCCTCATGCTACTGTAAACAACTATAATTAGGTCACACACACATTCACACCCACACATGTAGAAAGGGGCTAATTGGGAAGAGGAAGCTATTGTACCCGTGAGAGTGGGAGGGAAACAAGACAGAAATGAGTAGTAAATAAGGCTGCAACAACACTGTCCACGTGAATGAAAATATCACAGTGAAGCATAGTACTATGCATATTTAATGTATGTTAACAAAACATTTGAAATTATATTTATTTATAAAAAGTATTTTCATAGGTTCTCTTCATTATTCTTGTTAATTTACAAATGTATATATTTGTGGTATATCGCATGATTTAAAACAAGTACGCATTGCAGGGTAGCTAAACTAAGGCAGTTACCACTCACTCCCAATTTTTTAGTTTGTAGTGAGAAAAAAAACCCACTCTCACAATTTCCAGGTATCCACTGTTGTTAATTACAGCCACCGGCGCAGTGAAGCAGGTCTTTTGAATATATTCTCCGAATCTAACTAAAATGTTGTATTCTCTGACCTACACTTCCTGTGTTGTCTGCCAGCCTCTGGTAGCCACCCGTTGCTCTCTGCTTCCATGATTGACTTTTTAAGCTCCATATATAAGCGGCATACAGTATTTTCTGGAGAACCAACTCCCACCACAAGCTGTCTTCTGACCTCCAGCCCATGCCCAGACCCTACAAATAATTTTTCTTGTACTCAGCTCAACATGTTGGCGATTGCTCATTAACTTGGCATATCTGCCGCTGGGTTCTAATGGTAATGGTGGCACCATTCTTCGCGACATAGAAATGCTGCTCCCTTCAGTTACATCTGGAAAATGCAATGAGAATTTGCTTCTTTGTGAAAATCATATGCAAAAATCCAATATGTTATAACAGCGGAGAATCATGAAGGCTTTTATAAAAAAAAAAAAAAAGAGTTTCCTCTTTGCATTTCAGGGGGAAAAAAGAACCAAAGAAAGCACCCATTTGTCCTTTACAATCTGGGTGGGGGTGGAAACAACCAGCTAAAATTAAAATTAAAATCCCATTGTGCTGAGAACACCAGAACTCTGACTTACCCAGTCTAAGAAAATACCACAAAGGCTTATTAGAATCGGGTGACTTGGTATAAAAGCATAAAGAATCGGGCTTTAGCCCCATCCGCTCACAGCCCCACCCTATGGCTCTATCAGCCTTGGCTAGGGAGACTAGCTCTTTGATCCCTTCCCTTTTAAAGTAACCAAAGAGCTCTCCCTTTGAGTGCATGGTCAAATTCTCACCCCGTAACTAGGATTTTATTTCTATTGGTAGTTGACATGGAAATATGAAGTTATGAAACATGGTAGTTATGAAGGAAACTTATAAATATAATTTCTTTCATATTTTATGTTTTCGAATGTCTAAATTTTAAAATCCGTGGCTGTCTTTACCCTTTCCTGTAACTAAACTGTTTCTCAGTCAGAGAGGGCCTATCTTCACATGCAGAGTAAATTAACTCCCGCCTCAAAGTGAGAAACTGAACTGTTTAAGAAGATTAGAGTTGTCTTCTTAACTTAGAGGTATTCCTGACAGCTCACACTGGAATTACTCAGGATCAAATCCATTAACACCATTTCCTGTCCTTTAAACCGGCACACTCTCAGAAAGCAGCCTTCGCTGAGTAGTTCAAGGGCATTTTAAGGCGCTTCCAAAATGCTTTGAAATGCTAATATAAATATCGTTTAAGGATTCAGAAGGGATGCTGGAGACCAAACAGCAACACATTACTGGTCACACAAAGAGCTGAAAGCCAGTGGGGACCTGCTGCTTTGTTTCCTCCTTGCCTCTTCGTCTGCCTGCTCTTGCTCTATGTGGCAATTCAAATCAAACAAAACTGAAATGGACCCGGCACTGCTGCCCTCCGCAAGCAGAGAGGAAAGAAGTCATCTTACTTCCTATGCAGCCCCAGAGCCCCTCACCTTCGGGCCATCAAATGCTCGTTGATCGTTGCATGGTGCACTGCTCGTGGTCTACCAAAAAATTGTCAGAGCGAAGTCTTGAAAATCAAGATTCAAACTGTGCCGTAAGGCATCGCACTATCTCTCGGGAACCTACTAGAAATTTGACAGCAAATCCGTAACACCGGCAACCTGGAAACTGCAATGTTTACTTCCGCTGCCGCTGGCTGGTGCCGCTGGATGTCCAGTCCGCGTCCCTCCCCAGCGATGCTCTCACGGGCCACCAGAACAATCCTGTAGACAACCGGAACCTGTCGCTTCCCTTACCTCTTCTCTCAAACTTAAGCAGCCACCAAGGCTTTTAACTGGGAAACAAGTACATGAATACATGTAGGAATTCAAACATTTCAGAAATGAAAACAGGGGGTGTTCTCTTTCCTATCTTACCATACTATCTTCCAGCTTTGCTCCTGCTCTTAAATCAAGGCAAGAAGGCTCTGTTAGGGTTTCCTTTTCCTCCTGGCCTCTTATCATTGAGGAATATTAACTTATCTAGTTCTTTGTGATCCTAACTTGTATTTAGAAACTTCTTTCCACTTACAACTTTCCCTTTGGGGGGGGAGCATATATGTGTGGTATACACTCATGTCTATTCATGTTTGTGTGTGTGCAAGTGTGCTTGAAGGCCAGGGTTAGGATGTTTTCTTCCATTGCATTGTTTAATTTCCCGAGGCAGTCTCACTGAACCCAGGACGTGTTTATTAGACTGATATAGCCAGCTCGCGCCCAGAGAATCCATCTCCACCTTATAAGGGACAGGGTTACAGCGAGATGCCATGCCTATCTGGCTTTTATGTGGATGCTTCGGTCCTGGGGTTTATGTGATAAGGACTTTACCTAGGAAGCCATCTCCCCAGGCCATAAAAATATAAATTAAAGTTTGTGTTTAGACAGAATTGGATCAGATCGCAATGAAAAGTACCTAACTTGCTGTAAAGGGTCAGAGAGCACAGTGAGGTGGTATCAACACCAAGAACATGAGCTGGAATTTTCTGAGAATTGCCAAGGTACCACACCCTGTTCTGAGTGTCTTTTAAGATTTTCTATGAAGTTCTTACTGGTAAAAATTTCAACAAATGGCATATGTATCATTAATGCCTCTATGTATAACATGACAAGATCGTGAATGTGCTTCTCATAGGACTGAGAAAAATGAGGTGACTAAGGTTCCTCAGAACCTGAGAACATCACAACAGAGAAATTCAGTGGATTGCTAAAGTTCCAAAGCCACGCACGCAGTGGTCCAGCCATTCTCCAAGATGAGGGCTTCAGGGCTCAGCAGCATCTCTCAGACTTTTACCATCCAAGTGCTTTTGCCCAGTACCCCACCGCATTCGCACTGTCGGAACCAGTGATGGCCTCCCTTTCTACAGGTACCTCAGTTTTAAAGGAAACAGTTCCATCACAGGAACGCAGAAATGCAATCAACCGAGTGAAGGTGTGTTAAGTGAGAAAGAGTGTCCAATAAAGAAGAACTCTCATTCAATTCCGGGTGCTGTAACTCACTGACACATAAAGCAAAAGGCCTATAGTTTCTGTTAAAGAGCGAGTCAATGTCAGCTTGCTTCTTCTTTAAGCAGAACCCGAATGGTGGAAGGACTGGAGAAGCTAGACCCAAATTAGGAGTAAACCTTCTCACTAAGCTTTTCCAGTGACGTGTGGAATTGTCCCAGGCGTCAGCTCAGTTTCCTATGAGCTGTGACAGTTTCAACACAACCCTGTGACACACATTCCAGCATATCCTCCGAAAGATTCCAGAGCAATTTGGATAGTTTACTTAGTTTTGAATCTTGGAAAAAATATTATTTCACTCTCAAGACACGTCCCAAGGTGCCTGTTCAGCAGTAGAAGACAATACTAGTTGATGGGCACAAAAATTATTACCCCAAAGCTTGCTCTCAGAAGGCAGATACTAGGAAAAGCGGTACGGACCTAGCGTGCTGGCCGATTTTCTCAACTTGACTCAAGCCAGAGTCATCTGAAAGGAGGGAACCTCAACTGAGAAAACACCTCTGTAAATTCTGGCACTAGGCTGTAAGTTCTGACTGTCGGCAAGAAAATGTAAGGTAAAATGCCTTAATTAGTGATTGACGTGGGAGAGCCCAGTCCATTGTTGGTGGTGTCACCCCTGGTCTGGTGGTCCTGGTTCTATAAGAAAGCAGGCTGAGCAAACCAAGGGAAGCAAACCAGTAAGCAACACCCTCCATGTCCGTTCCTGCCTCCAGTTCCTGCCCTGTTTGAGTTCCTGTCCTCACTACTTTTGATGAGGAAATGTTATATGGAAGTGAGTGAAATAAACCCTGTCCTCCCCAGCTTGTTTTTGGCCACGGTGTTTCGTCGCAGCAATGGTTACCCTGGGACATCTAGGAAGCACAAGGTCAAGTTCATACTGCATCTTGTCTGACCTTAAAGAGATCGTCCAGCAGATATGCTAACCATCTGTCCAAAGCAGGAAATATTACACACACCCCAACAGGGGAGAATATGGATTAATAGGAGAGGTACTGACATAACACTCAAAAAGTATTAGCTGGGTCTGAAGTTACAGAGCTTTCCCATTTTTCCAACTTACAAACAAACAAACAAGAGCCAGGCATTTTTATCTTGCTCAGCTGGCAGAGCACTTGCTTACCATAGGCAAGACCCTGGGTTCAATCCCCACCACGGTAACAAAGCAAAACACCTCAAAATTAAAACTTGTTTACTTTCCTGTCCTTAGGCACTATTAGTCTCAAATGCCACTTTGGTAATTAAACTAAAGCAAAACTTATGCTTATGATGAATTGCCCCATAAAATCTAGAAAACTTAGAGACTGGTCACAAGTTAGTCCCTGAAAAGCAAAAAATACCATATCAAATGTTATGTGGAATGACTTTCAACATGAGTACCATCCAAATAATTTTATAGTGCTGAGAGTAACTTTAAAATGGTTTAATGACCTCCAAGAAATCTAAGCTCACAGTGCCATCTACAGGCCAACAAGAGAATATTAACAACACCGCACTTGACAAAATGCGTTGTTTTTTGATGTTGTCAAGTTGTTTTCTAATAAACTTATTTAAAATAAGAAAACTAAATTCAATCTTACATAATTTATTTTCACATTTAATTCATGAACTACAACTTCTGTCAGGAAGTTAAAATATTCCTTCCCAATTTTTACCACCTAATATCACGTTATTGTCAAAAAGAACAACTAAAACTGGGTGGGGATAGCTTTAAAAAAAATCAACACCCAACTTCTTACGGATTTTGAGATTGCTGAAGTGTGTGTGATGAGCAGTCTCGATTGTCAGCTTGATGTGAATGGAATCACCTAGAAGAAAGCAAACCTAGAGACATACACAAGGCATTAATTTACTTAGAGAAAATGGGGTGGGAAGCCAGTCCCAGGGCTGTGTAAAAGGGAGAATGTGAGCTGACACGCATCCCCTGTTCTGTTTCCTGACTATGGACACAAGGTGACCAGTGCCTTCAAAGCTCCTGTTGCCATCATTTCCTTACCGTGACAGACTGTACCTTGGGCCTGGGAGCCGAAATAAACCTTTCACCTTGAAGTTGCATTTGTTAAGGCTTTTTATCACAGGAACAGAAAGATAACCAAGGTGGTAAGTAATGATTAGATAGATGATAGATAGATAGATAGATAGATAGATAGATAGATAGATAGATAGATAGACAGATAGAGAGACAGATAGATAGATGATAGATAGATAGATAATTTTTAATTGACTACTTATCATCTAATTTGAATGTCATTATCTTCTCTTCCAAATTTGTACCGGCAAACACGTAACAGTTATGGAGTGCCAGATCCTTCTGATGACACCTTCACACCAGTTCTTGAGTGACATCTGTATTCATGTCCCCCTCCCATGAATGCTGAGAGGAAAGCATGAGAACTGGAATGTCATTGGAGCCAGGGTTCAAACTGGGGGAGTCAGTGCCCAGAAGCTACAGGTTTTGTCAACACGCAAATATGCTTTCCATTGGTGGGCCCAGCATTTGTAAAATGCATGGTTTGCTCCTGTAAAACAAGATTGTCTAAGGCTACTAAATTTCCATCAACATTTTTAGTAACTACATGCTCGCCATTAATTTGATTCAAGTCGTTTTGTTTATGTTATTTATGGATGGAATGAACTGACTTCTATTTGCTCCATAATATACAAATGAACATGCTATTAAAAAACATGTTACATTTGTTCAGGACATTTTTATTTTTATGGATTTTATTTCCTGGTGCTAATACTCCCTCAATGGGCAGGCTGGCATAGACATACAAAAACACCTCATTGCTGGTCTGTAATAGCCCATATGGCTTTTGAAACCACCACAATATGATATCAGCAATGAAATGATATTGGAGGTTTCCAAATAAATATGTCACCCCTTTCTATCGAATTTAAATGATATGACGCTGGTAAGGATGATTTAAAACAAGCCAACGATTAAGATTACCAAACAGACAAAATGTTTTCTTTTTTTTAGCATAAAACACAAAGACAATTCCATGGTGATTTAGGAAACTGATAATATCTTTATTTCCACAAAGAATCAATAGCAGATGCAATGTGTGAGAGATGGCCGTGAGGAGATCTCAGCCTACAATCTGAGCTTTGGGTCATAGAAAACAGAACAGAGGGTTAGGGGGATCAGGTAAAAACTTGTATGGAAAAGTTGAATGAAAACTTTGCCTTCCTCCAAGATGATGTCAGGTGTAAGTCGCTTTAAGAACAAATATTCCCTTGCATGACAAACCAGAAAGGATGGTCTTCACTTGTCCTGTCACCGTGGTTTTGCTGTCACCTGGCTTTCCCTTTCAAAGCAGAGAGGGCCCTCTCTCTCCACGTGGCTCTTTTTTTTTAATTTTTTTTCCAGTTTATTTATTTTTTATTAAAAATTGCCATCTCCTCCCCTCCTCCTCCCCCTTCCCTCCCCTTCCCTCCACCCAAACCCCCACTCACTCCCTCTTGAGGCCAAACAGCCATCAGGGTTCTCTACACTATGTTGAGTCCAAGGTCCTCCCAACTCTCCCCAGGTCCAGGAAGGTGAGCAACCGAACTGACAAGGCTCACACAGAGCCTGTCCATGTCGTAGAGACCAAGCCCATCCACGTGGCTCTTAAGTGGGATCCCCAGCAGCCAGTGCCCAGAGCAGTGTTCTCAAGTCTGGAACTTTCGTGACTGGAGCAGAGATCCCTGAAGCAAGTGGATAAACTATCACATGGCTTTAAACCAGTGGTTGGTTCTCCACCTCCCGAAGGCTGCGACCCTTTCATACAGTTCCCCATGTTGTGGGGACCCCCAACCGTAAAATTATTTTCATTGCTACTTTATAACTGTTTTTGAATTTTGTAACTTACGGTTATGACCGTAATGTAAATTATCTTTTAGATAAACAGTTACCAGAGGGGTTGTGACCCACAGGTTGAGAATCACTGCCTTAGGCCTCTGACCCACAGGTTGAGAATCACTGCCTTAGGCGTCTGATTCCTCTGAAGAAAGGGTAACTGCAGTTCTAGGACCTCTGCCTTAGGCTTCTTGACTGCTGTGGCCTCAGTTTTCACAGTACCCTGCCTGAGAGGCTGGAATCTGATGAATTAAAGTATCAGTGTCTCAGTTTAAACCTCTCCACTAAAGTCCTGTGTTCATTTACAACAGTCGAGGAACCAGACACACGACTCCATCATGGCCGCTGGTTTAAATATCACCTTTCATCATTTCCCGAAGACAAACAGTAGCATAACACGAAGCATCAAGATCAAAGGAGATGGTCAGGGATGAGGTTACATCATCGGCGTGGGACCCTTCCTCATTAGCATCGGAGTCAGAATGGACTAGTTGGTAGGACACATTGTGGGGATGTTTCAAGATGTGCCTGTAGCATCCTGGTACATTCAGCTTCAGGGCGGGCACTCTAAACCTACAGGCCTGTAGTCCGTCTCTGCTGAGGACTCCACGGAACCACTGCCCTACTTTGTTCTCTGGGTACTGAACGTTGTATCCAAGTACTGGCAGAACCACCTGGGGAGGGCGGGGAGAAACCACAATACATGGATTAGCCTTCAGAAAGATATGCCATCATATCTTACCTTTATGACTGCAACCCAGATTTGTAAAAACAGCGTCAGGCTATAAATATGACAGCTAGCCTAAGACATTTTGAATACTACCTAGGATGCCTTTATCATTATCGGTAAAGACAAGAGCTAACTAAAACCAAGGACTAAGGAGAGTTAAGGTCATCAGCTTATATCAGGTGTCACTGGGCAAACCAAAATTCAAAAATAAAGGTTGACTTAATTTTCCAGTAAGGACTCCGTCTCCAAAAGCATGCAATCCTAAAGCAAGAGTCTTCTGTGACACACAGAACTGTCTCTACTGCTGGCCACTGCTATTTTGGATGATAATCTGAAATTCCTTCTAATAAAAAGCAACAAAATAATCAGTCAACAGGAAATATTTTCATTTTGTCAGCTGTATGCACATGAATAAACCATGATCTACAGAGGTTTTCTCCTGGGATCTGCAGAGGTTTTCTCCTGTAATCTGCAGAGGTTTTCTCCTGTAATCTGCACAGGTTTTCTCCTGTGATCTACAGAGGTTTTCTCCTGGGATCTGCAGAGGTTTTCTCCTGGGATCTGTACAGGTTTTCTCCTGGGATCTGCAGAGGTTTTCTCCTTTGCTGACCGCTAGCCAAGATATCTGTTTACTAAAATGCATTTAGAAAAAAAAGGCAAAAACTTCAAATATATAGATGAATCTCAAATCTCAAAGAAGCCAGACACGGAAGGCTGAGACAGGGTTATGGGTTGGAATCCAGCCTGGGCCACAGCTAGGCTTCAGAACCTTGATTCACTTGTGACCCACATTATAAAATTGTATATGATTTTAATATATAACTCTATAAAATTGGTATAAAAACCAAACACTTACTGATAATAAATCATAAAAGATTTATTTCAAGACAATTCTTTGATACATATATAATTCTGCCATTAATTAAAGACAATTTAATTATTGTTAAGTTATTAAAGCAAACATGCATACCAGTGAGATTATATGTTCTTTATTTTCATATAAATCATTAACTCTTGCCTGGACATTAGAAACCATAGCATGGAAAGCATTTTTAATGTTTCTCAGAGTTGACAGACGTTTAGATTTTGTAAACTTTGGCACTGAGAGTACCATTTCACATAAGCACGTGGCTCAAAAGGGCAGAAGAATATTTCGAGCTATTTAGGAAATTCTGTCCTAATTCCAAATCAAAACTCATTTCACTATCTTTTTATGACACTCAGTTCAGCAACCAAAACAGCAACTTTTAAAATCAAATACTCTCACAGAATACAGCCCAAGCATATATCAATATTCACATGCTGATAAATGATGGTAGGAAAATAATAAGTCTTTGCTTTCCAGAAGTAAACCGTGTTTTTTAAAGAAAACTTTGTGTGCACAACAAAACCTACAATTGATAATATGTACTGGTCTGGAATCTGAGCCGAGGTATTTCAGGCATCACCATTATTATGATCACCATCATCAATCACCATCATCAATCACCATCATCAATCACCATCATCAATCACCATCATCATCATCATCACCATCATCAATCACCATCATCAATCACCATCATCATCATCATCATCACCATCATCAATCACCATCATTCACACCATCATTCATCACCACCATCATCATCAATCAATCACCATCATTCATTACCATCATCACCGTCATCATCATCATCACATTCATCATCATCTATCATCACCATCATCACCATCTCACCACCACCACCATCATCATAATCACCATCATTCATCGCCATCATAATCACCATCATTCATCACCACCATCATCATCAATCACCATCATTCATCACCATCATCACCGTCATCATCACCATCACCGTCATCATCAATCACCATCATTCATCACCATCATCATCAATCACCATCATTCATCACCATCATCACCGTCATCATCACCATCACCATCATCATCAATCACCATCATTCATCACCATCATCATCAATCACCATCATTCATCACCATCATCATCAATCACCATCATTCATCACCATCATCACCGTCATCATCACCATCACCGTCATCACCATCATCATCATCTATCACAATCATCACCATCATCATCACCATCTACAATGCTGGACAGGATGGTACACACAGGGCAGAGTGGCTACACAGAACCTAGTCTGCACTGAAGCCACATGATGCAAAACTAGTGAATGCATCTAGAAATGCCTTGGGTCCATTTTGCATTTGATTTTCAATTCATTTTCTATCCCTATGCATTCAGAAACCTTGAATTGCTACAGAAATTTCACAACTTCCACATTTAACCATGGGATCACAACCTACAGTCTAAGAATCTGGAATATAGAAAAATACACATTTATGTAACTTTTTTCAAACATAAAACCACAGTGATCACATTGATAGAAATTAAATCAGTGGTTCCCATGAAATAGGATTAATACAATCAATCCTATTCCCTGGAAAATAGGATTAATGTGGAGGCCAAACATTGGGAAACCGTGGAGGGAGACATGAACATTGGGAAATATATATATAAAGCAAGCATAAATTAAATTGTTAGGGTATAGATTATAGCATAATAGGTTCATTTAAGCATAAATGTATTAAAGAAGCACAAATCACTAGGCTATAAAATAGAGCACTTTAAAAGTTACCTAGCAAGGGAGGGTCAGATTTGTGTTTTGTGGACAATGTTTACTTAAATTTAAGTGATGGTAACTTTAAACCAAACTTACCTGGTGTATTGTGTATGTGTTTGCAGATTCCTCTTCTTTGGTCACCAGATGAACCTAGTTTCATAAAACACAATGGAAATGAGTAGTTTCCCACTGTTCAGATTACCACAGTGTTTCCTAACTCTGATTTATACACTGACTATACGTACATATGTTCAAACACAAACTTTTTATAATAACCTGTCTCCAGAGGAGCCCACTACATAAAAGACAGACCAGACCAGTTCTTTCTGCTTTAACCACGCACTACTGAAGCTGAAAAGCAGCAACAGTGGCTGCCTGGAGGCAACACTTTCCTCAGTCACAAATGAATGATGCCAAACCGAACGTCTGCTTCTGTATAGCCAGCCCCTACCTTCAACCATCCCTTTCCCCAGGAAACACAGCAATATTTTATTCAGCCATCTTTTTTGTAGGTATTTGTCTGAGAGGACTGTAGGAGGCGTCTGAAAGCCGAAAGGAATAAAGAGGCATGTGATAAATTAAGTCTGAGAAAGTTTGCTGCCTAGCATCACAGAATACACAACTCTTGGCTGGAGAGATGCTCACTGTTGGGAGCACTGCTCGCGAAGAGGACAGGATTGGCGATGCAGCTGTGCCTGAATAAATCATGAGTTTTCAGACATAGGGCCAATAAATGCCGCTGGATTTTTTTTAATTAGGTTGAGATGGCTATTACCCAAAACAAACTAGCCTTAATTCATACATCATGGAGTCTCTCACTGATCTAGTAAAGACTTCTTTATACAGAGTTTAGTCTACCTATCCTCTAGTTCTGAAGGGCTGGGCCTTCAGGTTCCTCCAGAGGAGACCAACTTAGACTCCTGGGTCTTTTTAGGTGCACTACATGCACCTAAAGATGTTCTAAATTTTTCCTTTCCCATCTGGGCTTCAGTTCTCACTCCTAAAAAAATACAAGTTCAAGAACCAGACCTCTGAAATCCTTTACTCCCCTAAAATCCAACAGTTTTTGCAATGAATAACATGAAACATTACTCAGGGTCTTGTCCCTGGTTTTAACCATTTTAAAATTGACTTAAGATAATGTTAGAAAAAAACTTCTTTGTTCCTTTATTTTACACTATTATGGGAATTCTCACAAGACTTATGGAATCCAGCTTCACAAATTAGTTCAAAGCTATATAGATAAAAATGCCACATGGACAGGGAAGAAATGGAAAAAGTACATTTTATAAAAATAGTCATGACATAACTTCATTAATATAAAGTCACATGTATATAAAACCACATGTATAGGAAAGAAACATAGCATCTTCTATGCTCATAACATCATAGAACTTATATTTTTTTTCTTTTAAGGTGTACAGCTCCTACATCTGTCTTTCCTTGGCATTATATACAAATAAAAGTAATTCAGGGGAAAGCAGGGAGCGGGCTGACGAACCATGTGAACAACAGGGAAGCAAGGGAAAGCACCTTGCTGTGTGTGCAGACACGCCAGCTCTGCACGGTGTGACCCTTGTCTTTAAGAGGGCAGCTTAACATGTCTGGGGCATTACACGAACAGGTCTGTCTGCTTGTTTTTGAGATGTGCTCTTTAGAGAGAGCTTTTCCACCTTTCATTGCAAACACCGACTCCTTCACTTAGCAACATATGTTGACTCCCAGCTGTCAGAAAAGTAAAGCCTGAGATTATTGTGTGATATTTTGACCCTATTCTGACAATAAAGCTTGCTTGAGTCAGGGGGGCAGAGCTAGCCACTAGCTGACCAAAATTAACCATAGAGGTTTTGGAGGACTGAAGACAGATAGGAGACGGGAAGTAGTAAGGCGGGGCTGAAATGGGATCTCAGCCTTTTGGATGGGTCACTGGCGGCTGCTCTGCTGTTTCTTTGATTATGCAGATTCCTACCCAGTATCTGAATCCCAGTTTTTGATAAAGAGTAATCAAGAGATAGGCAAACGGAAATGTTTTGCAGTTACTGTTTCTGGTGTGGCAAGTCACCTCCTTGATGGATGGGTACTCACTTTACTGCTTGGGACATGCTCATCAACATCTTCATCCAAGCAGATCAGGTCCCCCTCCACCACTCTGCATCCATAGGCTGCAAGTCTGTAAGACGCTGCCTCATTCCAAATCTTGCTACTGTATGCGTGGATGTAGAATATGCGGATGGAATGAGGAAAAGAGAACCAGGCCTGGATACAGCCTTCCTCTGTCACGCCAAAGCGATGCAATGACTCCAGCAGAGCCCGCTCTCGAACTCGGAACTCAGGCATCTGTGACAGCGTGCCTTTCGCGTCCTCTGAAATGGAGGACAAATCAGCTCATAGGCACCTCCGCTGCAGAGCTACCTGGGGAGCTACCTGGGGAGCTACCTGAGGAGCTACCTGGGGAGGCTCACCCAGGTAAATGAGAGGCAGTCATTTTCTGGAGACACTGAACACTACTGGTTAAATCCGATTATACTTTTAAAAACTTGCTTTTTTCCTTGTAAACTTTTATTTTCCTTAAAAAATAAGAAAGATCAAGCGAGTCTAGCACTAGGAAGGGCTGGCCAGATCCCTTCCTCAGAACAGAGATAATCTAATTCAGAAGATTGTCCAACAAAAAGAACTAATCACCAGGGGTTAAACGGTAAACTGGAGGGGCCTAGGAGTTTCTGAAGAACTGTTATAGACATACAATAGAAAGTCAGATGAATAAATTGTGACCATCTGTATCCTAGCTAATGGGTTTTAAAACGTGTATTGCTGAGCCCCAAAGAGGCTTATTCATGGAGGGAGGACCTTGTAACTGCTATTTAATAAAAGTACTGGGTGCTTCTAGGGTGCATAAAGCTTCGGAATCACTGACAAGAGAATGATTGTCTCCGATTCCACAAGAGGAAAAAAATCACATGTGGACAGAGCAACCATGGCTCATCTGTTGCCACACTCAGAATCAGAATCGCGTTTCGTCCGTGTGTCTGCGAACAGTGTATGCACACACATATCAAATCAAGTGCCAAAGAGGAGCCAGGAATACAAGACAGCTCCTCAGAAACAATTCCCAAAGGACTCGACGTCACAGATGAACTCCACTCAGCCAGAGGCTTTGCTGGTTGCTGCGCCTACTACCATCAGCGTGGTGTGGAGTGAAACCCTCCTCCTACAGGACTTCAATGAGGGGAGACAGGGAAAGACTTCCCGCCTCTCCTTACCCCACAGTACAGGTAGGACAGACAAAAGTCCAAGCAAGCCAGATAAAATGAAGTACCCGTGTCAGGCAGCAGCCAAACGATTCAAAGTACAAACCGTTCCCATTCTTCCTCCACTCTAACAGTCCCCAAGCTCAGCTATGCCTGCCATTTCTCTGTGTGTGCACTTGAAGGACAGGCCCACGCAGGGAATTTTCATCTGTGTCTGTATTACCATAGATCAGCAAAGAAACTGACATACCAGTTTGAAGAAAGTATGTCTTTGCTTTATTTACAGGATCATCCACGTCTTCTGGTGTAAGAAATAATTTTATGGCCTTCACCTTGAAAAATTAACCAAGTAAACAGGTTTTAAAAATTGGCAAATTACTTTTTGAAAAAGGTGCAAATTCTTGGGCATCTGGAAAGGACGGAAAACATTGCTGTTACTTTCTTCCTTGAGCTTTCAACATTTAATAAGTTTCACACGTAGAGACGACCCTTCCACACAGACCAAAAGTAACTACATCACTGGAGAAGCCCCGACCTCGAGCATCTCATTTCTGTCCCTCCGTGTTCAGCCAAGATACAAACAGCCTACAAACTCAGGCTTAGCGGACAAACGGCCAAAACAGCAGAGGAATCAACAATATCAAGCCATTAGCTTCACTTATATTCTCAAGTTCTTTGAAATTTTGGTTCTTAAGAAATAAGTTAGGGCTGGCATGATGACTTGACATATAAAGGTACTTGCCACCAAGCCTGATGACCCGAGTTCAGTCCCCAAAACTCACGTAGTGGAAAGAGAGAACTAACTTTGGCAAGTTGTCCTCTGACCTCCATACTGGCAAAATATAATAAAAAGTGTCAACTTTAATATTTAATTTAACGTTTTAACGGTTTAAGTCATATGCATGTATGATGCTTCTTTTTTAATTTAAAAAAAGTATCTACTTAATTCCTGTTATTTTATCTCTGGGATTTATTTCTGAGTATGGAGCTCAGAGTATGAAAGCAACTTAAAATAATACATTCATCCCAGTTTCCATTCCATCTTCTTCTATAGTATTTATCCAAACAAATATTCATAAAAAGTTAATACATCTGTGGTGGCTGATTTCCTGACAACTTGACACATGCCAAAGTCATCTGGGATGAGGGAGTCTCAGTTAAGAAAATGTCCCCATCAGATTGGCCTGTGAGCAAGTTTTTAGAGCATTTTCTTGATTAATGATTGATGTGGGAGGGCCCATCTCATTGTGGACAAGCGGACCTTGATTATATTAAAAAAAAAAAAAAAAAAAAAGCCGAGCAAGCCATGGGAGCAAGCCAGTAAGCAGTGTTCCCCATGGCCTCTGTTTCAGTTCCTGCCTCCAGTTCCTGCATTGGCTTCTTCTGATGACGGACTGTCACCTGTACAACAAACCAGCCCTTTCTTCCCGGGTTACTTTTGGTCATGGTGTATTATCACAACTATAGGAAGCAAACTAAGACCACAGCTGAGCAAATATGGAGCCTCTGACACACGCTGTGTGGGATGTGATGGGTAGAGCACTGTCCTAGAAAGGATGAACAATTTCAACAAGAGAATTACAACAAAGCATAACAAGACGAGAAGTCCCAGATCCCAAATCAGGGGACATTTAAGTTGGGGTACAAAATGTAAAGATTAGGAAAGGAACACTTTAAGCAAAAGAAGATGTGGCATGCCAGCTACAGGAACTGGCCTCCAAGTTAGCTCTTACGAGGTCCTCTGTGGGTACCCATGCCTAGCACAGTCCCCTCCCACATGTACAAGGTCTGGTGTGTATGAGCAGAACTCAGCAAAGCTAAAGGTCCATCCCTTTGCCTGGTTTGTAAAGCTTGTTGTAAAGAGTTGTTCTGCCAGAGGATCTTTTATTCAGTTACAGATTCAAGAAATCATTGTCACGTCTACGTCATCTCAAATAAAAGTTAAACACAAGGTCAGTGTATATAGCTTTTTTCTTATCATGTGACTCCAAGAATGCAGTAGCTGCCCAGCAGATCCCCAAGGATGTAACACCTGATGCATGATGCGTGTGAGTGTATGTGCATGCACACACATGCAGTTACATGCCATGATTACGTGCAAGGTATGAAGAATATGTAAGAAGTACAAATGATTAGAATTAAGATATATTTATGAAAACTCATACCATTTCATTCTTCAGCAAAGCCAATCCAATTTGGTCTGTCTGAATTTTCCTTCCTTTCCCAAATCTCTGTGGTCCATAGTAATTCACAAAGCCTTTGTTCTATGAATATAACAGAAAATAATAAATTAGAACTTCATAAATATAGTATGTCAAAGTATAATCAAAACATTTCTCTTCATATTTAATTGAGAAATCCAGTAATCACCAATAATACAGAGGAGCCCAAGGGTCTGAGAAATGCTAACCGGTTACACACCAGAAAGAGAATGGGGCATATTCAAATCTGTCTGGAAATCCTCAGGAGCCCTGTGCAGAAGGGAGATGAAGTGGAGAAGAAGGGAGAGTGCCGAGACTCAAGACCTGCCTAAACTGTGAGACTCTGTCTTGGAAAACCAAACCAACCAAAATTTACCATGTAAAACCAATGAAGACCAAAGTTTTACAAGAGCCTTCTATTCACAACACTGAGGGTCCCTGCACACACGACCTGAAGAGCTAAGTCAAGAGAGATGAGGTGTACTGGGATATGCTGCACATTAAACCTGCATCTCATCCCCTCTCACGTTCTTTCTTGTTTTGAGATTCCTCTGCTGTGGGGAGAGCAGAACAAGGGGAAGACGTCTGTTCCCATCCAGCAAGCTTTGTCCCTTTAAGTTAGTCACTTATCCTTTCGTTCACCCCAGCTTCTCTCTGTTATTTCCCGAGGAGGGACAAAGTCACCTCTGGTCACTTCAAAACTGTCATTACTCAGAAGAAATATGTGATTACAATTGGTCTGTGTGTGTATGTGTGTGTGGGGGGGGCAGAGAGAGAGAGGCAGAGAGAGAGAGAGAGAGAGAGAGAGAGAGAGAGAGAGAGAGGCAGAGAGAGAGGCAGAGAGAGGGGGGCAGAGAAAAAAGAGGCAGAGAGAGAGAGCACATGCATGGTGAGAGAGAGAGAGAGAGAGAGAGAGAGAGAGAGAGAGAGAGCATATACATGGTCATGAGGGCTTTCTTGAAAATTAAGAGTCTTCCACACAGTTTATGAGAGAAGCAAACACTTATTCAACCAATAACCACGACTGAGCACCAACTCAAGGCTTGTCCACGAAGGATGCTAAGGGAATTTGTTATCAGTACAGCACGAAAGCAACTGCACACAAGGGGTGTACTCCCTATAGTAAATCTCAGCTTTTTGAAAATTATTTCAAATTTGTGTAAAACAGTGTTGGAAAGCTTAGGATAGCTGGAATTATTATCCCTCTGAATTATTAAATATAACCAAAAGTTTACAACCAGAGTTATAACTCTCTAAAGAAAACATCAAGGAACCCTTATTTTCAAGCAACTCAACTTTATTTCTCATAAAGAGACATTTAAAGTCTACTGGCTGAGAAAAAGGCATGGCAGGCAAGGAACTCCCCACGCAGGCCTGATGACCTGATTTTCATCCCTGAAGTCACAGTGGAAGGGGAAAACTGATTCCTAAAAGCTGTGTTTTACGTACAAACGTGTGTACACACTCGCACACACACACGTACACATACACAAACACAGAGTCACAGAGACACACACATGCACACTCACACACAGACACACAGATTTTAAAAGAGGAAGTTGCCTAAAGCTAAGATTGTTTCCGATGGAACCTTCTCAACAGGCAATGTGTTTTCATGAATATCAAAACAGACCTGGTCATTCATGCTATCCCTCAGCATTCACAGAAATCCCTTTAAGACATTATTTTAGTAAGTTTTCAGAAGGAAAAAAAAGTAGAACTTTTAGGTGGGTCAGTCATTGTACACAGAGTATACAATCTGAGAAGTATTATGTACAATTCAAAGTGCGGAATTTCAAGTTTTTTGTTTGTTTTTCATTGCCACCTATGGCCACTTCTACATAAGGGCAGCTAACTGACTGCAACAGGAACCATAGGCCCACAAAGTCGTCAAGAACATTTACTATGGAGCCCTATGGTGAAGTGACACCAAAGGTTATGGTTGTGTGTGCACCTTTAAATGCCTAATGGGTGTTGCTTAAAACCTCAGAATTACTGTATGGTGGCTGAATAGGTTCTGTACATATGTCCTACTCAGCCCGTATAAACACATGAAACAATTAAAGACATAGAGCCGGGTGGCGATGGCACACGCCTTTAATCCCAGCACTTGGGGGGCAGAGGCAGGAGGATCTCAGTGAGTTTGAGGTCAGCCTGGTCTACAAAGCAAGTTCCAGGACAGCCAGGACTGTTACACTGAGAAATCCTGGTATAGGAGTTCCTTCTGTTTGTGTGTTGCTTTCATTGGTTAATGAATAAAGAAACTGCCTTGGTCTAGTTGATAGGGTAGAACTTAGGTAGAGGGAGAAAACAGAACTGATTGCTGGGAGGAAGAAGAGCAGAGTCAGAGAAGCCATGGATCCTCTGCCTGAGCCGGACACTGGGAGGGAAGGAGGGAGGGAGGGACGGAGGGAGGGAGGGACGGAGGGAGGGACAGAGGAAGGGACAGAGGGAGGGAAGGAGGGAGGGAGGGAGGGAGGGAGGGAGGGACGGAGGGAGGGAGGGAGGGAGGGACGGAGGGAGGGAGGGAGGGACAGAGGGAGGGACGGAAGGAGGGAGGGAGGGAGGGAGGGAGGGAGGGAGGGAAGGAGGGAGGGAGGGAAGGACAGAGGGAGGGACGGAGGGAGGGAAGAAAAAAGGAAGAAAGAAATTTGAGAGACAGCAAGTGGGGGATGGTAAAAATCGAAGGGCTCGAAGAAAGGAAAGGAGGAAAACAAATACATAAAACATGTAATTATGTCTTAAAGAGTAAAAAAATTAAGTAAAAAATGTCTACAATTTATAATTCACATGCATTAAAGAAAACCCAACAGTAGGTAAGAAAGGCAAAATATGTGTACAGCTCTCAAAAGTAAGGTACTATTTACCCAAGATACCTAGAGAAAACCACTGAACAAAGCGGCCACAGTGTGAACAGCTGTCTAAACTACCACACACTCCTGAGGGAAGACGCTAGAGAGAACCTGTCTCAGAGAGCCTCTTCTGAGGATCCACACACATTGTTGTAGCCCACTTTCTCTTTGACCACCAACCGGTTCCCAAATCAAGACATGAATGCTTGGCCTTAGCTTAGACTTGTCCCACTAGCTCTTATAACTTAATTTAACCTGTTTCTCTTCATCTGCATTTTGCCTCGGGGCTTTTTTACCTTCCTTTCATTCTGTATGTTCAACTTTTCATGCTTCCTCTGTGTCTGGCTGGCTGGCCCTGAGCATCTCCCTTCAGAGCCTATATTCCTCCTGCTAATTATTCTCTCTGCCCCCAGCCCTACCTGTCCCTCTTCTGCCTAGCTACTGGCCATTCAGCTTTTTACTGGACCAGTCAGGTCCCTTAGGCAGGCAAGGTGAAATAGATATAACATATCTTTACATAGTTAAAGCAATATTCCACAACACAGTGTCTTTTACTTTATGTTTTGTTTTAATATAAAACACATCAAGAAAACAAAAGAAGCTAACATTTAATTATCATTTTAGAAATTAATTACATATGCACACATGTCACAAAAAACATCTTTTTTTTTTTTTTTGGTCTGAGAGGATTACAGAGATTCCCCTGCAATCTGTTTTCAAACTGTGTTTTCTCACCTTCACATTGTCTATGGCCTCCAAAACTCTCTCTCTCAGGCTAGCAGCATCATTCATGTGATTTCTGAGATGTCTGATGACAATATCAAAATGGTTTCCTTTGAGCTGACCAAGTCTCAGAGACTCACCCACAGACCGAATATTAAACACATTCATTCTCTTCTTTAGGATTTCTTTTTCAATACTTTTCAACCTATAAGTGATAAATCATATAATCAGCTAAATCTAAATTTAAAAAGAAAAATTTATATATATATATATAAAACATATATATATATATACATATATATATATATATATAAAACACAGCTTTAAAACAATAGTTGCAAGGCAACTCTTATCAAAATATAAGTACGATGAGTGGCTGGAGAGATGGCTCAGTGGTTAGGAGTATTGGCTGCTTTTACGGAGGACATAGTTTGGTTCCCAGCACCCACATAGTAGTTCACAAGCATTTGTAACCCCAGTCACAGGGGTTACAGCAATCTCTGATGGCCTGTACACCGGCAAAACACCCATACACATTAAATACATACATGAAATATTTTGGGGAAATTCTAAATTAATGTTAGTGAATAAGCACAAAATAGTCACTGTTCTAGGACTAGACCAAGAAGGTTAGTTTGGAAACATGAGCAGGTGTGTCAGCTAATTCTCCTAGCTAGCGTGGCAGAGGCTCCTAATGGTCCCAGTCCTCCTGTCCTAACTTGTCCACTCCTTCTCAGTGTCTCTCCCAACATTACTGAAGAACATCAGAGAGGCTGTTCTGAACACATCCTTACTCAAACCTTCAGCTCTCTGCAAACTTTTAAAAACTAGATTTTAGGCTGGTCGTTGGTGGTGCACGCCTTTAATCCCAGCACTTGGGACGCAGAGGCAGATGGATCTCCGCGAGTTAGAGGCCAGCCTGGTCTACAAGAGCTAGTTTCAGGACAGGCTCCAAAGCTACAGAAAAACCTTGTCTCAAAAAAACCAAAAAAATAAATTAATTAATTTAAAAAAAACTAGATTTAAGATTTTTTTCCTTAAAAAACAAAAAGCCAATATTTTTCTTTATTTTTATTTTTTTTAGTTCTTATTAAAACTGCCTATTTTATTTAGTAGGGATTGCTTGTCCCTCTAAAACTTCTTGATTTCTCGATCCACTAGATACTGGTACTCAAGGGTACTTGAATCCCATACCCATGGGCCAAATCAAGGTCATCTCTCTTCTCTTTCTAGGAACTAAGAACATTTATTGCCTTTAGTTGTTAAAAATTAGCCTTTGTCTTACCAGTGTGATAACTGAAGTCCTATCATTCAGAGTATAAAAGCTGGTATTACATAGGCCTTAAAAGAATCTCCTTGCAAATGGTGCGTGCTTAGTTTACACCTAAGTGCTAAAATACAAATAGCACATACAACTAGGAGGAACTCTGATGCCCGACTCAGCTTGCGCAAGGTTAAGGAAAACACCCAAAAGTTGCAGACTGAAGTAAAAGAATATTAACCACAGTATCATTTACAGGAGAAAACTGGATAAAATCCGTTTCTAAAAACAGGAATCTGTTAAGTCTTCTGTGAAAATCATTTTGCAACTCTCTCAGCAAAAACTCTCATATTATTTTATGATAAATATATAAACTACACAGGGAGTATGGTTGTCATGCCTGAGATGTGGGCACTATGGAAAACATCCTGAAAACAAAGTGTTTACTGCGGTTATTTTTTAGAAGTGCAGGCATATTCATGACCTATCCCTTTTCTGGTTCTTAGATCTGAAGACTACTAAATTATTGCTGAAACTTCACTGCACTGAGAGATAAAATTTGAGTCCTCTGCATTCTATTTAGTAAGAATGTATTTTAAATGAAAATACCTATGATAAAGGCACTATAAAAAGAAAAAGATTTATAAATTTTATGTCTTCAATTACACTTTTCCGAATGCAAGTGCGTATTTGAACATAGTATCAGATGTTTATGAACAACCCAGACAATTCGAAATCTATTGCTTGTCTGTTTCCATCCCATAATTTCCTACTGTCTGTAAGATTTTTTCTTTGATTTACGTGTGTGTTTGTGTGAATATTTTGCCTTGTGCAAGGAGAGGTCAGAAGAGGACACTGGATCCTATGGTGCAGACTGCAGACAGTTGTGAGCTTCCCATTCTGAGCGCTGGGAACCGAACCTAGGCCATCTGGAAGAACAGGAAGTGCTTTTAACCCCTGAGCCATCTCAGCAGCCCCAAGCTTCATATAGGTTCAATGTACCTTTACACATACACAGGAGACAATTATTTTATTAATGCAGAACGTGCTGTTTCCTATGTAATTCATTAGTTAATATTGATTATAAGGATAAGTTGGCTCTGCTATCATTCTGCGTTTTAACCTTCGGCTTTACTAGAAAGCAACACCATATTACCTCTCTGGAGTCACTTTTCTTACAACCATAGATTGATAGGTGATTGCTTTCTTGTCTTTAAGGCCCGCGTAACTGAAATCCGAAGGAATAACACCAAGTTTGATGGCTAAAAACCCAATTGCTTCAAACATCTCCAGATTTTCCTTTTGTAGGGTGAAAGCTGAAACAAAATAATCCTAGATTACAGAAAAGAAGATGTCGTCCATAATTACATTCTTCACAAACTAGCAGTTTAGGGTAACGAACCTAACGTGAAGTGTGCGTTAATGAAAACATAACCTGCATTGCAGATCTCAGCTGTCACTCAAAAGCATGTGAAGGCTTGTGAAAGGCACACATTAAAAATTCACATCCTCTCCCTGGGCTTACATGCGCACCTTCCAGTCTCCACATGGACCATCTCCATTCAGACATCCTAAACTTCAACACAAAGGACTCCTGGTTTGTTGCATTTCTATTCAGTCTTTGAATCCAATGACATCAGCCCTGCCTTGAATGCTTTTCAGGATCTAAGGTTGAATGTTTCATAGTAAGGGATATGCTTATTACATGACTGCCTATATTAATAATTGCCAATCATAAAAAAACAAAGCAAAATGATGGCTGCTGGGAACTGAACAGAAAGCATAATTATTTAATTGATACTAATATCAGAATGGGAAAATGATTAGATTCAGGAGACTAACAGCAGCAACCATGTAAATGTCCTTTATTCCATTAATATGCACACTTAAGAATAACTAAAAAGATGGGCTGGAGAGATGGACCAGCCATTAAAGACTAGAATCGTGACAAAACCCCAAGAATGGATAAAATGGTAAGTTGTACATAATATATATATATATATATTTACTGTAATTTTCATAAACATTTAGAGGGTAAAAAATTATTACATAAATACAGATATGTTTGTATGCATGCATGCATGGGGCAGAGGAAATTTTAACATGAGGTATTTTGATTCTTACAAAAGGTCATCTAAGCAAAATTTCTTTTTTTATTCTAGGACACTGATAGCTTCATACTATCCTCTTAGTGAACCATTAATTCCAACTTCTGTAAAATTAATTTAAACTAATGTATGAAAAATTTCCATGTCTTGACTCATTATCCCAAACCACTGACACTATTTCGGTAGTATTAAAAAGTTAGGACCCTAGAGCGAGTTAAACCACACGCCAGCAGTTCTCTGCCTATATGTTAACCTATGTTTACTTTTCCTTCAAACTAGACGAACTTGTCCACAGTATTGCTTTCCCCACGTTGACATTTGTGGATGCTAAGCTTTAAATATATGAAAGGTTTCATAAGTCCAAAGGGTTTAAACATGCCTGTGGTCCCAGCACTTGAGAAGCTAGAGTTTGGGATCAGCTTCCGTGAAGTGTGATCATGTCTAAGTAACAGCTTAGGGTTAGAGGGCTAACCTTGCACGCACAAGGTCTTTGGTTCAATCCTGGGCAACACAAAAGAAATCTCACCCATTTCGTCATAAATTAATGCAATGTAAAACCAAACCCACATCACTCCAAACTCAAATGTCTTACTTAGACCAGAATCCCCACATAGCACAGCCTTGTCCTGTGCCACATGCATGTGTACACGCTCTTATATGTCTGCTAAATTAACTTCTAAGATATGACCATTGGAAACACTTCCTACCCTCAAGAAAGATATATAGACCAATTAACCTGGACTTACACTCTGACGTTTCATCGGATCCATCCATCCTAGGATGTCCTTATAGCCCCTAAAGTGTAATTCTCAAAATATATTCTCCACCTCAAATCAGCAGAAAATTCTTCCTGGAGGAACTGAGGAAACTCCACGCTAACCCTTCTGAGGCTGAAACTGGGGCAGGACTCAGAAACCTGTTCTTACAACACGAGAGTGATCGTAATACGTGCTAACCCCTGAGCATACGCGGGATGCCTGTGAGTCAAGTGTGCAGGGCCCCCATACACTACAGAGTATCCCTGTCCCTTCCCAAGGATGACAATATGCCCATCTTACTGCCAAATTATAGGTGAGATTATCCTGAAAACAGAAAAATGAATGCTCTCGAAACCACTCAAATGCAAAGCAATTGCTTCAACTCTATCCATTTGTGACTGTTGGCTGCAAATGTCTTTATTGTCCATACGTACGTAGTTGATTTTCACAATTAGCATAATTTGCAAGGCTTCGCCTTTCTCCAAATAGTCAGTCCATATGTTCTTCACAATAGTTCTATGACCAGGCCTATTTATTCAAATGACTCACCTTTCACAAATTTTATACAAGAAAGCGATGACTGACAGAATTACCTGTATACACAGCTTTTCTCCTCTCACCGTCAAGATGAGCTCTCTTCCCACCATGGGTGCGTGCTTTCGCCCGGAACCTCACGGTTATGGTTGTGTTTGGATTCTCAGCACTGCGATTCTGCTCAGGGAACGACTTGGTCTCCACAAGGTTTCCAAACTTCTTGTTGAGAAAGTGGTGCACAGCTTTCCTGTGATCTTTGTTTGCATCCGGTTTAAAGGTAAACGTGGAATTCTCTCTCTTTGCATCCAAATATTTGAAAAAACCAAGTGCCTCTTCTTCAGATACCAAATGGCAGAGTTCTTTATACTCCAGGTTTGGCTTTACAAGGATTTCACTGTTTTTTCCTACGGTTATTAGGAAAGGAAAGGTCTGCCTGACAGCACTGTGTAAGACAGCCCTTTGGCTTTTCTCAAGGATCCTACCTAGTGAGAATTCCAGAGATGCTTCCACAGACTCGGTTTGTGACTTCCACGTCCCTTTGACATCACAAGCAAACCGCTCTAGCAACGTATGAGTTTTTTCATCTAAAAGTGAACTTAATAAGTCAACATTTTCTTTCTCGCATTTAGAGGTCCCACTGTTGACACCGTCTTCTTCATCCGAGCCTGACGGGTGACTCTGGTCACCATCGGCGTACCCAGGCAAGTTAGCGGCGTCTTCATCCCCGTCATGTTCTAAGAATACGTCTTGACTATTGAGCTTTGGCTTTTTGACAAAATGACTTGGCTCAGGTTGTATTTTACTAATTTCATGAACAGATTCACCAATGGCCTTACTGACTAATTGGCCCTGCTCATCAATCTCGGTAACAATGAAGTCACTTGGGGAGGCTTTTATAGTGCCCTGAAATCCAACATGATCATTAACAAAACATAAGGAACTAAACCGGACCCCACCATTTGTGTCCTCTTCCATTCTTAACAGCGCCTACAAAAGAGACAGAACAGGAACACAGATAAGAAGGAAACGGTTTGTAACATCCACTCAGTTGTCTTCCTCTTAATTCTGTGGCTCATAAAAAAGCACTAATAAGTTATTTTATGGGTATATGTGTCTATCCTACTTTCATACAGCACACAGAATTAACAGTCTAGCTGATTTGTGACCAAAGGAGTGATTTGTATCTTGATTTCCCATTCAATCTAAGCTTCTATTATCTAGAATTAAAATGACTCAATTTTGAACTGGAGAAATGGCTCAGCGGTCAATCTAACTTCTTCTTGCAGAGGACCCCAGTTCAGCTCCCAGCACCCACATGGCAGCTCACAACCATCCCGAACCCCCGTATCAGGATGATGTGGGAGAGTCTTCTGTTTGAGTTGATTTCATTGGCTAATAAAGAAACTGCCTTGCCCATTTGATAGACCGCCCCTTAGGTGGGTGGAGTAGACAGAACAGGAAGAGGAAGTGAGGTAGAAGGATCAGTAAGATGCCACGCCTCTCCTAAGAAAGGCAGACTGCCACATGCAGCGCCTCATTTGGATGTGTCTGGAGTCTTGGAAGCTTGACTACCCTACGTTCTCCTACAAATGGACCTTGAGAGCTTGTTTGGAGGTTCTAGCAGGGGAGCGCAGCTACTCGTATACCCTTGACCGAAGACCGGTCCTCCTCTATTCGGGGAAGGTCGTCCTCTTCGACCGAGCGCGCAGCTTCGGGAGGGACGCACATGGAGCGGTGAGGGAGGAAGGGGACACCCGCCTAGCCAGCCAGATCAGCCGAATCAACCCTGGCGATCAATGGGGTGACAGATGTCGCAGCCAGATCGCCCTCAGGAGATCCACTGCCTCTTTCTGACCTCTGCTGCACCAGGCACACCTGTGGTTCACACACATACGTACACACAAAACACATTATAACAAAAAAGCTAATGGATTAAAAATGTTTAAATTTAAAAAAAAAGACATAAAATGGGTCAGTGTCAAGTTCATCTGAAAAGTAGTACCTTTAGGCCCACCGAGAAGAGAGAAGAAAATAGGTTTGTTTTTACAGTGATTGTCACCCCGGGAGCCTCGAGATCTCCTGGAGCTAATTCCAGAGACACTGCAGTGGTATTTTTATACAGTGGAAGTCAGATCATGAGGAAGAGTAAGACAGAAAAGTCTACAGTATATAGGTGTGAGTAGGTCTCCAGACACATAAAGAAAGACTTAATTCAGTCCTGGTCCTTCAGCTTTCTCTAAATTCCCCATAGGAAAGACACAAAAATCCCAAGCTGACGAGAGGATATTTCTACCGAATCACCGGCGGCAGAGAAAGGAAGCCATTATCAAATTTACTTGGAGCCGTGCACAAGAGCAATTCTACCAGGAACCCACAGTCGGCACCACCAGCACCATCACACACGGGGCTTCGGGAAGCAACTTCACTGCTTGGAGCTCGCTTTTCCCATACTTTACAAGTACTTTGTCATCTTGATCTAAACAACTTAGCAAACACCAGCCCTCATTGGTCCTTTCCATTGGGCCAAGAACATATCGCAGCAAATTCTCTATATCACCATTTCCACGTTTATTTTCTTTAATTGTTAAATTCCCTGCAGTCCCTGCATTCCTAACGGAATCCTAAAGATTTCTCTTCTGTCATCTTCTCAGGGGAAACTTTTTTTTCTTTCAACCCAATGTATCTTAGATCTGGAGACTAGAATAACATTGCCTGTTTGTTGCCACTGATCTTTCCAAACAGGTTCTTTCCCTTCTGCCTCGGTTCCTTTACAGATCTTGTCCACCTTGTCTCTGGGAACTCCTTCATTGAGACTTCCATCCTCTTGAGCAGATCCTCTGAGTCATCCACGTAAGTCATGTTTCTAACCCCATCCCACATTCCCGCAATCTCCTCCGCAGCTCTGGCCCCCTCCGTTTCGGCCATCCACTCTTATCATTCTTACTATCAAATTTACCACCTACAGAAATCAATTTCCTGATCAAACCTGTTTTGATATTCTTAACAGTCCCAACTCCCAAATTCTTAGGCATTGTGGCAGCCTTTTGACTATTTGTCTAGCCAACTATCATCTACTATGGGTAACACCCAAGACACCGTATTAAAAGGTAAACTGTACCACAAATGTTTAAAAAACCCTATTGTTACATTGACAACAAAGTCTAAACTACCTACCCTGAGATTTTGTGTCCTGTCTATTCTGCAAAGTGATGTGTCTTTATCCCATTACCTTCTAAAGCACGGTTACACTCTCTAAAGGCTCTCCTCACTACCTTTGGGGCAACTTCCTGCTCAGTCTTTTAGGATTCACATTCTCAGAGGTTTGCACTGACCAATAATCTAATCTACGGGAACCAGCAAGCCATTTTCTTTCAAAAAAAAAAACGATTTAATTTTCTGTACAGCAAATGTTTTTATTATTTACTGTCCATCTTCTTGAAGTTAGTGTCAATTCCACATGAGCAGGAATTCTACCTCATTCAGTACTGATTAGCCCATATTTAGAATAGCACCAAGCACATAATAGATGACCATAGCAGGTCTACAATCAATATCAGTTGTTGAACAAAAACAACTGGAACACTGTAAGAGCTGTTATAGCGATGAGGAAGAAGGGTTAGCTTTTGTTTGTGATAATCAGAAATGGTATAACAAATTACTAATTAAGTCTTTGAAAATAGTTCAAGAGACAGAAGTGGGGCAGAAATACCACATGCAAGTACAAACAAAACAGGAAATATGTGGGAGAGGGGGGAAAAAAAAAAAACAACAATAACCCGGGCCCAGAGCAGTGGGAAGAGGGAGAGGGTAGCAGTTTTGGAGAATACAGCTTAAGACATGCTATGAAAAATACTGAACGCTCTGTCAAAAGTAGGAATCTGCCTAGAGGTGTTTCTAAAATGACTGAAGGAACTCAGCAGTCAGCTGTGACCAAGTCCACCGGGGACCACAGGATTCCAGAACCCTAGGGATTCTAGGAAAAGAAAGATCATACGAAGACAGTTTAGGCTACAGGTGGGGACTGCCGCAACAGCGACTAAGGCATTCCAGCCAAGCAGCTAGCAAAGCAGCGGAATGCAAAGACAGGCGAACCGCTGGGCGCGGGCTAGCCTGGCAGGAGCTCCTCTGCTGCTCCTCAGGGCGAGCCAAGGCTGCGGGGACCCAGCCCTGGAGATCTTCAGCCCCGACCCTGCTTCCGCGGTGCCCGCCACGCCTTCCTCCCCACTCCCGACCCCGCGCCACCCCTGTTCATGTCGCCCTTCTCGGGGACACGGGCATCGGGTCTTCCACGTCAGCCACTCTTACACCCACGCGTAACCCAGCATCCTACTAGACTTAGCCTGTTCTACCTCGCTTCCGAGAGAAAGCGTTCCTCCCGTGGGCCACAGTGCGCATTCCCGGAAACCTTCGCCTGCGTCGCCTCCTACCGGGACATTTAAAGGGACAGGCTCCCACTTGTGTGGTTCCTCTCTGGTAGAGCAGCAGAGGGCGGGGAGAGGAAGGCGTGGCCTTCCGGGTTGGCCCCGCCCCTACTCTCATCCTCCCGGTCTGTCCGCGCTGAGGGTCCAGCACGGATCTGGTGCCCTGGGAAACCGCATCACCTTGTCGCAGACGATCTGAAGTCGTTCCGTGGCCCCGGCGCGTCCTCCCCTCCCGAGTCCTCGTGGGACCCTGGCAGGGCGCCGGTCGCCTTGTTCAGGAAGCGAGGAGCGTCAGAGAGGAAGTAGGTTGGGCGACCGCGGGAGGAAGGCTGCTCTCAGGCCAAGACCTCGCTGCAATCCTCTGGCCAGGGACCGGTATGCGACCGGCTCGCTTTCCCCCAGATCCGAAAAGTGGGTGCACCACACAGAGGCGTGGGGGAGCCCCACAGCCTTTGCGCACCGGTCCGCTGGTGTCTCGCTTGCTCGCTGTGGGGAATGGAGGAAGCTGTCAGACTGTCTGTCAACAGGTGGAGGGAGGGACAAGCGCAGTACTGCTTGGAAGAAAAAAAATGAGCAGAAAAAGCAAAGCCCTAGAGAGCCAGAAAGCTCCAGTCGCTTTTGGAATGGACACAGTGCCCCCAAAATAGAAGATTTAAGGGGAAAAAATCGACTTTTCCATTCTGGCTTTCCAAGGAAGGAACTACACAAGTGGGAGACTATCCTGGGAGTAAGCCTTCAAGATATATGTCAAAGAGCTCAGGTTCCTTTTATATTCCTATTTTCATGCTAAACATTTTTGCTACCTGCATGTTCCAGACTGACCTGATCTCCCAGGCCAAACTTCGGCCTTTACAGTCTTGCCTCCGTCCTGTTTCTGGCCTAAGCAGAAACCCCTGGTGCTGCCCTTGCCCTCTCTATATCAGCAGACTTCTGTGGATTGCCCTGCAGAATGCACCTAGCGCTAGGAGACTAGCGACCCTTCAAACCTTCATGTAAACTTTTGGTGCACGTCCAGTCGCCTCTTCCTGTTTCTTTGTCCTTACTCTGCACACCTTGTTGTCCAGGAAACCTCCGCTCTAGGGATGAATACAGAAATATCTGCACTCCCCTCGGAACTTCCACTGTCTCTTCTCTCAACTCAGAAGATAATCAATCTAAAGGCCCTGATCAATCCCTCATCTCTAATCGCGCCCTCCTGCTTCTTGCTGTTTGTCTGTGGAAACGGTTAGGTCTCGCACCCATCACAAAAGGTACTGAGATACCTAATAACATATCAAGGCAGATGCTGGCCACCAGGTTCTCCCAGCATCCTTCAGTCCCTACCTCCAGTACCTGGCACACCCTGGCCCCTTACCCCTTACTCTGGGTACTGGGTACCAGCCCAACTACTGGACTTCCCATCCCCAGCTCCTCTGGCCCCTGTATAACCCAACCTTTTGGGCTATGCCAGTCTCTTGGCCCAGGCCACCACTTTTGGTAGGCAGTTCCTCTCTTGCTCACCCTGCCCCTCTCTCCTCAAATGGCCAGGCTCAATTTGGCCTCCCAGATATCTCTGCCAATGCCTGTGGCTATGCTCTCCCTCGTATCTATATAACCCTTCTCCTCAGCCCCTGAGGAGCAGTCATGTCCTCTCTTTTATTCCTTTTCTTTGTTCAGAAGCACCTCCAAATTTTGTGCCTTCTGCTCATTTTCCCAGCATGTACCCCACTGACTAGTGTCCTCATTCCTGTCCTTAGTCGAGATCTCAGGAGGCCCATGAGAACTAATTCTTCACAAGGCTAACCCTTCACAGGGACTAACCCTTTTAAAGTTGCAGCCCCTTGCCACGCCATCTGACACTGCCTTACTTACTTTTCTATTACGGTGGCAAAACACCATGACCAAGGTGAGGCTGAGCTTAGGGATCTAGATAAGAGCCTTCTCCAAGCACAGCGAGAGTGGGGAATGGCAGCCTGCAGACAGACTAAACGAATGAGATCGAGCAGCAGCTCAGAGTTCACACCCTGAACCACGAGCAGGAAGCTGAGAGAGCACACTGGACATGGCCCAAGTCTTGAAATCGCAAAGGCTGTCTCCACTAACTCCTCCTCATCCTCCCAAACAGCCAATTGGGAACCAAGCATTCAAATGAGGGAGACTTGTGGGGCCTTCTCATTCAAACCACCATAGACACCATTTAAGGCGCGTTAAGATGCATTCTTAGCTTGCTACCTTTCTCCTCCATTAGAATAAAACTTCTGTGTGTTCTTGTCTCCTTTTTCTCTCTATTTTTCTTAATGTTTTATTTCTGGGCACCTGGAATAATAACAGTCTCAAATAGGACACCTTTTTTGATGAATGGAAGAAAGTATATATTTCAGTATATCCAAAGGATTTTAAGTTGCCACCAGAGTAAATCAGTGTGTAAGAAACATAGATGTTGCCCGTGGTATCAAAAAGGACCCTTAGTAGATGTATCGGGGACAAATGAAAGTGCGGTAGGGTGAGAGTCACTGGGAGAGCTTATGTGGAACATTTTTGTTTGGGCACAGTCAGTAAAACATTTAAAATATGGCAAAAATATGAGTATGAGGAGAATAAGGAAGGAAGGAGTGATGGAGGGGAGGAGCCAGAGTGGTAGGGAACCCAAACACTTTACATAGGAAGAGACTTGCAATTGTTCTTGTTTTGTTTTTGGCTTTTTGTGTGTATTTGTTTTGGTCTGGTCCCAGTGTCTTTGGGCCCCATCTCAAACTAGTTAGGATTTGTTCATGCCTAAGCAGCATTTGGTCATAAGGGAGGGCACCAATTCCATCCTTAGCAGTCAGATCCAGTCTTTGTAAATCTTGGAATACTGCGGTAGCCAAGGAATCAAACTGGTCCCGAAGGTTGTTACGCTGCCCTGAAATTGCTTTAATTTTTCCTGAGTTCTGGTGGGACAGAGAGGTTAACTGATGCAAAGAAGGCTGCTGTTCAGCTGTTTTAGTTCTGAGTCCTAGAAACAATATCCGGGGTGGCAAAAAGAGGGATGAGTTGGATGGCCTATTAGTTCCCCCTTCAGAGGTCACCCAAACTGCTTTTGGGGGTTTGGGAGCACTGATTTTAACTAACTCGAGTTGACAAAAATGAGTGATGTAGAAGGGACCATAGTTAGGATGCCTCAGAGAAGAATCCCTCTAAGGAACTACAATAAAACATAACAGATGGGAAATATCCAAGACATAAGACAGGAGGTGGTAACTCTACAACCTTCTGTAGGCAGAGATTTGCTGTCCTGCCAGTCAGTTCTGTCCCACCAGCCAGCTCCCAAATAACCACACAGAGACTTACTATTAACTATAAATGCTCAGCCGATAGCTTAGGCTTGTTAATACCTAGCTCTAAACTAGCATCTTAAATTGACCCATAGTTTTTATCTGCACTCTATCACATGGCAGTACCTTTTTTCATCTGCTTCCCCAGTCTCTTGCTGGTGGCTCTCTGTGACTCCACCCTTCTTCCCAGCATCCTCTTTGGCTCTCCGGCCTAACCTCTTCCTGCTTAACTATTAACCACTTAGTCTCCTCTTATTTAAACCGGTCAGAAGATATTTTGGCAAAGACACATCTTCACAGTGTACAAAAAGGTTATTCTGTAGCAACCTTGTGGGAACACTAAGAGGCCAAGTTAAAGATGAAAATATTTAGATCGTGATTAACGTAAGTTTTGCTTGGTAAGTCTAAGTAATCAGTTATTTCTAGGTCTGTGCTAAGGGGGACATCATGGCAGAGAGCACATAGTGGAACAAATCTGCCTACCTCGTTGTGTGGGAGGGGCAGAGAGAAGGAGGGAGGAAATAAAAGAGATAGAAAGGGAACAGGGTCCAAGCCCTTCAAGGGGTACATACCTGGTGACCTTTTCATTTAGGTAGACCCCACCTTCTAAAGTTACCACCAGTTCCCAATATCCCATTAAACTACGAATCCATCAGTGGATGAATACATTGATAGATAGCAAGAGAGCCTGCATGATCCAAACACCTGCCAAATGTGCCTCCCCCACCCCCAGAAAGCTACATATTAGGGGCAAAGACTTGAAAGCAAGAGTTTTGGAGAGTTGTTTCAAATCCAAACCATGCCATACAATACCAGTATCTATAATTTATAATCTATTAAAAACCATAATTCACATTAATGCATAGAATGAGTTTGATCCTTAACTTATGGAGCTGAAAGTATAATAACAGAGATCAATGGCAACCAAGCAACTAATTGTATGTTTGTAAATATATTGATGTTTGTATATATTGATGATTGTGAATATATTGATATAGTGAGGAGTGGTGATTAGCTATGGGGAAATCAACCTGTTTAGATATGATAGACAATGAAGGCCAGAGAGACATGAATACTAGCATAGAGGAGGCTTATATATAGGTTAAAAATTACTGTTTTATAGCTTTTATATTTTGTACCATTTAAATATATCATTTACTCCTAAGATTAATTATATCTAAAAAATGAAAACATACAGAAACAAACCATTGAGAGAATAATATGTCTGTTTCTCTTGATTAATTGGAAGGATTATTGTCTGTTGAGAATGAGGAACAGAGAAAGCACAAGAGAGGTAAAAGTAGGAAATGGCCACGGGAGACAAGGAGAGAAAAGTAGAAGGTTAAGTGAGAGCTGGAGGCCAAATGGAAAGGCCTGTTCTCACCAGCTTGCCCCTGCTCTCACCAGCCTGCCCCTGCTCTCACCAGCCTGCCCCTCTTCTCACCAGCCTGCCCCTCTTCTCACCAGCCTGCCCCTCTTCTCACCAGCCTGCCCCTGTTCACACCAACTTGCCCCCTTCTCACCAGCCTGTCCCTGTTCTCACCAGCCTGCCCCTGTTCTCACCAGCCTGTCCCTGTTCTCACCAGCCTGTCCCTGTTCTCACCAGCCTGACCCTGTTTTCACCAGCCTGCCCCTGTTCACACAAGTCTGCCCCTCTTCTCACCAGTATGCCCCCGTTCTCACCAGCCTGCCCCGTGATCTAAGTCTGTGCACAGCAGCTCTGTGGACCAGTAACTCTGTGGGACGTCTCTTAGTTACAGCCTCCAAAGTGGAGTACTAGGAGACAGGAGGATCAGTCAAATAAAGGTCCTATCAAGAGAGTAGCCACAGAGATGGGCCATGGATCCCACCATACACAAAACAGTTGTCATGCAGATCTCATGGGCTCCAAGCTGTTTGAGGTCCTTGTATGCTTCATGCAAAGTAGGTGGGTGGGATGTGTCTTTAATGCTATATAAATTAGTTTTGTTTTGTTTTGTTTTTTACTTTGACCAAAGATTTTGCGTAAAATTTTTATTTGTTTGGTTTTTGTTTTGTTTTTCTAGACAGGGTTTTTCTGTAGCTTTGGAGCCTGTCCTGGAGCTAGCTCTTGTAGACCAGGCTGGCCTCGAACTCACAGAGATCCACCTGCCTCTGCCTCCCGAGTGCTGAGATTAAAGGGGTGCACCACCACTGCCCGGCAAAAATTTTTAATAGTAGATGCCAGAGTAACGGCTCAGTGGTTAACAGCCTTGCCAGCACACACATGGTGGCTCACAGTCAGCAATAACTCTGGTTCCAGAAGATCTGGTGCCCTCTCCTGACCTCTGCAAGCACCAGACAGGCGCACGGGGCACATGCATACATGCAGGCAAATACTCATACACATAAAGTAAAATTAAATGTTTTTTAAACTGTAATAGTAAATGGGTATTAATTGAGAAAAAATAAATTCAAGCTAAGCCTCTTCTATTTCATTTTATAGATTTAATTCCTGAACTTGCTCCCAGGTCTCTTTCTGATAAGCATCTTGCTTTGCATAAACTTTACTCGGAAAATTCCAGGGTCAGAATGAAGTTTTCCAATGTTTGTTTGTGGGAGAAAAAAAAATAATAATCCTAGAGCGTGATTAGATGGCTTTCAGTAGGAGGTGGGCTGGAGTGAGAGTCGCTCCGCGCTCAGACAGTCGGTCGGTTTCCGGCATCTCCTGCCGTATAGCAACGCATGACATACGGCTTCTAGATGCTGTCTCTGGAACTGTCGTAAAGTTGTAGGGTTTTAACTTTTTGTTTGTTTTTGTTGCTGTTTATTTTTACTTAGTTAGTTAGTTAGTTAGTTAGGTGGTGGTGTTTTTTTTTTCTTTGAGACAGAGTTTCTCTCTATATTCCTGGCTGGCCTAGAACTCGCTCTGTAGTTCAGGCTGGCCTCAGCCTCAGAGATCTGCCGGCCTCTGCCTCCCGAGTGCTGGAATTAAAGGTGTGAGCCACCACTGCCTAAACTGACCGGTTGCCAAGTTCTAATGAGTTTTTTTTTTTCATATTCCAGGTAGAAGATGAACAAGCCCCTGACCCCATCCACATACGTGCGCAGCCTCAATGTTGGACTCATTAGGAAGCTGTCGGATTTTATTGATCCTCAAGAAGGATGGAAGAAATTAGCAGTAGCTATTAAAAAGCCGTCTGGTGATGATAGATACAATCAGCTTCACATAAGGTAATAGGCTGTTTATTTTTCCTTTAAGTCCTTCGTGTCATAAGAAGGATGAAGGCATAAACACTGTCTGGTGTAACTGCCTCTTCTCATCTTAGCGTGATTTAGTAGAAAATACAAATTCAGATTTAAATTTCATCCTGTATTTTGCAGTTAAAACTAATGTCAAGATTTGTCTGACATGGAAGGAAGAAAATAAATTATTCTTTCTTAAATCAATCTGGTGAAGACTCTATAGCCCGGGCTCCCAAATTGCCTTTCCTGCAAATGTCTGACCACGTGGAGGCAGACATCAGAAAGTACGAGAGAGAAGCCCAGCTTTCAGATGTGAAAACCAAGATTTCAGTGATAGCTTGTCGATATTTCCATTAAAAGTGGGAGATGGGTTGTTGCAGCAGCCGTTCTGGAGAGAAAGGGCCCTTCAGTACTGAGGAGGGACGGTCAGAACGGCATAATTCAGGAAGTTAGCCATGTGCAGCCGCCAGTGCACGCTGGTTCCCACGAGGCTCACGGGGGCCCCAAAGCATAGAAGTTTTGTCCACAAATTTTGTATGCATTAAAAAACAAAACGCTAGCTGCTGTTAGTGACAGGGTCTTGTGTGGTTCAAGGCTGGCCTTGGACTCCTGATCCTCCTGCCTCCACCCCCTAAGTGCTGGGATGACTGGGGTGCACCAGCTTGAGAGGTACTTGTCTCACAAAGAAATCGGAAGCACGTCCTCCTTCCAAACGATCAAACAATGTCACCAGTCAGGCCCAAAACTGCATTTTGTGCCTCTGGGTCCAATGCAGCTGCAGTTCTTAGAAAAAAATGTTAGTCATGATTGAAGTTACTCTTAGAAAGTAGTTCTGTCAATGGGGACAGTGAGATGCAGAAGAGATACCTGGTCTACGCTGTAGGGCCTGCCACGCGTGGAGGGAGGCTGCCAGAGCATGCCGAAGAGCGCAGATGTGGGCAGATGCTACCAGCTGGCCAACTGGTAAACCTAGATGGACGCTCACTGTTGTTCACTGTGTTATTCTTTCAAAGTTTTGTTGAGTTTGAAATGTTTCCAAGTAAAACCTTTAGAAGAAAAACAAAATAAACTGTTTCAGTTAAGTTTTCAGTATTAACTTTCTAATTTTTTTTTATTTTTTATTTATCTTTGGTTTTTCAAGACAGGGTTTCTCTGTAACTTTGGAGTCTGCCCTGGCCTCAAACTCACAGAGATCCTCCTGTCTCTGCCTCCCGAGTGCTGGGATTAAAGGTGTGTGCCACCACTGCCTGGCCTAATTTTTAATTTTAAAGGAATTAAAGGAAAAATTAAAGATGATTTCCTTAAATATACTTAGGATCGAAACATAGGCACATTCTGCTTCATGAAGCAGGCTTGTTCATTTAAAAGTATACAGCTAGAAGACTGACTATGTCATGTAAGGTGCTTGTAACACTTTTCAGTATAGCTAAGTGATTTAAAAGTATACACTTTGGTTAGAAGAGCTCAGAATTTGGACCTAGACTTGGGTATATTTGAGTGAGCTCTGTGGCTCACACTGACTACTCCACTCATCCCAGACTAGTGGTCTCATGGTAACATTCTCAGCTGTCTCTCTAGAGATATCCTGTAGCTCTCTGAGGAAATAGTTGGTAAATAATATTAACCAGGTGCATTTGGCTGGCATATCTGTATATGTGGAGGCCAGAGTTCACTGTAATATTAAGTTGTGGGCATCACCTCAGCCTTCTAACACCCCTATATCCAAGAAGTCTGGGATGATTGGAAGCCCCTGGCCTGGGAGTTGCCCCGGTCTGGACTACAATTCCCAGCTTGCCGGGCAGGGTCAGGACCACTTCCACAGGCTATTTAGGCACCGGAAAAAGGAACACGTGGTTTCGGGTTTGCATGGACTTTTCTCCCTGCCATGCTTTCTCGGTCTACCTGAGAGTTCCACTTTTATTAAACACGGGCATTTTAATTTTGTCTAAATCTGGTTTGTTGGAGTTTCTTGCATCGGTGGAGAGGTTTTTATTAAGATTAAACCAAACAGTCACCAAGGGGTGCCTTGCTCACTCTCGATCCATCTTGGTTTTTGAGACAGGGTTTCGCACGGAGCCCGGAGCTTATGAATTCATCTAGACCATGCAAACAGTGAGCATCAGGGATATGTTCACTACTCACTGCCTGTCCAGTCCATCATCAGAGCAGGTGCCCTGCACTGGGTCTTTGCCTGGATGCTGGGGAATCTGAACTCAGGTCCTCGGTCTTCAAACTGACATTAAAGTTCTTGATTTTAGTCTATGACTATGCATGCTTTGCCTACATGTATGTATTTGTACCACATGCCTGCCCATGCCCGTGGAGGGCAGAAGATGGTTTTAGATGCCCTGGAACTGGAAATACGGGTGGTGGTTGTGAACCGCCCTGAGGATGCTGGGAACCATATCCTGGTCTTCTGTAAACCACCGAGCATGCCTCCAAGCCCAGTTGTTACCTTGAATTATCATCATCTTTGGCTCCTTTTCTGCCAAGTGTCTTTCTCGTAGTCGGCGTCTATCGGTTCGCTCCCACTCCCACTCCCTTCTGTCTTGAGGAGGTCCACGGATCTGGACAGAAGGGGATGCGGGAGTGGCCGATCAGTGTCTATTTTCCAATGAACTCTCCTGTGTGCTAGTTTTGTCTCTTGCTTTTCAGGAGATTCGAAGCCTTACTCCAAACTGGGAAAAGCCCCACGTGTGAGCTGCTGTTTGACTGGGGCACCACAAACTGCACAGTCGGGGACCTTGTGGATCTTCTGGTCCGGATTGAGCTTTTTGCCCCTGCTACTCTCCTGTTGCCGGGTAAACTGGGCGTGGCCAGAGTAACGAATGACAGAAATAGAAGTGTTGGTTTTTCTTTTGACTCTTTGATGGGATGAACAAACCTGACACTTGAGTCCTCTTTATTCTTTCAGCCCTCCCAAGCTTTTAAATACTGTAGATGCCCGATGCTCTGGGCTGTGCTACTAAATTGATAAAAGGTCAGGGATGGAGTCTAATCCCCTCAGAGTCAGGTAGTTTTGTGCCAGGAGGGTTTATTTTAAGAAATGAAGAATGCGTCCTACAGGACTTATTAACTTATTCTTTTAAGCCGTGTCTCCCTCTAGACCCCCATTCGGCTTCACCTTGAGGGGGGCCCTCATCATGGCTTCCGCGGTGTTACTGTCCTTCTGTCCTCCTCATTACCCCACTTCTCCCCCCGCCCCTCTCTTTCTCTCTCGCTAGTTGATCTCGGCCTTTACTGTGTAAAGAATCTCTTAGAGTTCTTGTTGAACATGTAGATTCCTGGACCCCATGTCACATCTTCTGCTTTGTTTTTTTTTGTTGTTGTTTGGTTTTGGCTTTTGAGACAGAGTTTCCCTGTGTAGCCTTGGTGCTGTCCTGGAATTTACTCTGCAGAGCAGGCTAGCCTCCAATTCAAAGAGATCCACCTGCCTTTCATCCCGAGTGCTAGGACTAAAGGCATGCGCCACCACTGCCCGGCATCACACCTTCTTAATAGAACTCATAGTATTTAGTTCAATGGCTAAAATGTCTTTGGTTCCTTCTGCCCCCGGCCCTGTCCTGTGTGTGTGCATATGCGTGTGCGTGTGTGTGTCTGTGTGCGTGTGTGTGTCTCTGTGTGTGTGTGTGTGTGTGTGCATTGTTGTTTTTGTTTGTTTTTGAGACAGAATCTCATCTCATCCACCCAGGCTGATCTTGAATCTACTGTGTCAAGACCAAAGTTGAATTTGATCCTCCTGCCTCCCCCTTCAAAGTGCTGGGATTCCAGTTGGGCACCATTGTGCCCACTAGTTGTCTAATCTTAAATAGCTACAGTGTTTCCTAATTTCCTAATGGTTCTGGACCACTTTTGTGAACACTATCACTCTGTCTATTCATCTGTATCACAATGAACAGCATCATACCAGGTATCTCCCTGTGTTTGGTGAGGATGTCAGCCAGCATCTAGGAGCTGCATGTGAGCAGCTGGTTGCCTTAGTTAGGGCTTCTGTTGCTGTGAAGAGATACCATGAGTACAGCCACTCTTATAAACAGAAGCATTTAATTGGGGTTGGCTTACAGTTCAGAGGCTTAGTCCATTATCATCCTGGCAGGAAGCATGACGTCACGCAGGCAGACTTGGTGATGGAAAGGTAGCTGAGAGTTCTACATCCCAATTGTCAGGCAGCAGGGAGAGAGATGCTGGGCCTGGTTTGAGCATCTGAGACCTTAGAGCCCACTCCCAGTGACACGCTTCCGCCAACAAGGCCACACCTCCTAATAATTCCTTCCTGATGATCTTATGGGGGTCATTTATATTGAAACCACCACACTGTTTTTCCATATAGACTTTTTCTTACACAGAGACTAATTTTGTCTTCTCGTTTGGCAGATGCTGTTCCCCAAACTGTCAGCAGTATACCATCTAGAGAAGCTGCAACCGTGGCACAGACACACGGGCCCTGCCATGAAACAGTCAGGACATCGGTGACGCCTACGCCGAGGCTAGAACAGAGCTGTGGGCAGCCTGACTCCTCAAGCTCAGAGGACAACAGTTCAGAATCCAGCGACACTGGTACCCGTAAGTGATGCTGCCTATTCTTTCCCACTGGTGGATTTGTTGTTATGGTGACTGAAAGTCACCTGTGTGTGCAGTGGGCAGAGGCACGTGGGCAGGATCCCTAGATGTGTGTTTCGCTTTACATTTGTTATGATTTATCTATGCATCGACATTGCATCAGGTGCTATTCTTTCGGTGACTTGAAGCAACGGGACATGCAAACAGTCACAAAAGCTAGAAGGAGACAAGTCATCGTGGTGCTGCTGTACGCCTGTGTTCCCAATACCTGGAAGGCAGAAGCAGGACGGTCAGGAGTTCGAGGCCAGCTTTCGCTGGATAGCAAACTCAAAGCTATCCTGGCCTACATGATACCCTATCTCAAAACTAAATTTATAAAGAAAATAATTTTTTAAGTGTAACTAGGGTTTTAGAGGAGTAGACTGAACTTCACCAAATAAGTATTTTGGGTGGAGATGATGGAGTGTTTGGTACCAAATTGTCATGATAAAGGCTACAGTCTGTATTTTGTGAGTGTATGCGTGCGTACGTGTGTGTGCGTGTGTGCATGGGTGTGCGTGTGCTTGTATGTAATCTTCACATTGAGAAAACAGCAGTTACTAAAAGCCACATTCCTATGTTTGAGCACCTCCCCCTTGCCTTGTGATGCGCTAGGTTTCCACAGTTTTTCATTTTATGAGTTGAAGAGCATCACCAATGACTTCGATGAGCGACCTGTTTCTGTCGGCGGCAGCAGAATGGGAGAGGGAGGCTTCGGAGTGGTGTACAAAGGCCACATGAAGGACACGGCTGTGGCAGTGAAGAAGCTGGGAGCGGTAAGCTGTCCTCCCTCCTCCTGTCAGGGCAGGCTGTCAGTCAGCCTTCACGGGTGTATTATCTCCACACCTGCTCCCTCTAAGTGGACCCCATCCTGAGCCTACCTCTTATTATGTAAGAATCTATTGAGGACTGTGGAGCCTCGCTCTAGAAAAGTGCTTATGGACCCAGACATAGAATCATGGTTGTAATCATGGCAGAGTCACAAATAAAACTTAAGAAACTTTGCATCACAATGCTTCATACTTAATCTAGATTTAAGATAAGATACTATGTAAGTGTTATCTGGGTACTTTTGTATAATATGTCCCATTTAAAAATACCATTTAGGTACCAGTGAGATAGCCGATAGCTAGAGGGCCTTTATTGGGTCCGTGGGAGTCATACAAAGATGGGGGACAGGCCCTTTGTTGGGTCCATGGGAGTCGTGCAAAGATGGGGGGACAGGCCATCAAAGTCTACTACACCAGGAGCAAACCTTGCTCCAGGTGAAAAAATTAAAAATTAAAAGAATAAATCTCCATGGGGCACAAAAAGCTGAGACCACAGCCAGAGATGGGCTTGTATGAGTGTGGCCATGGGCTGTTTCCAAGCTCCCCTTTTTAGAGCAAGAAGCAAGCATTAAGCATGAACAAAAGAATTTTTACAAGGTAAAACTCAGATATAAATTACCCTTCTTTACCATTTCCATTAACAGAGGGTTTTTTGTTGTTTTTGTTGTTGTTGTTGTTGTTTGTTTGTTTGACTTTTTTTTGGTTACACTAGTGTCTGTATTTAAGCCATTGTTCTTCCCTGGCTGTCCCTGACAGTGTTTACCAAAGCTCTGCACTTCTTCTGATAGCAGGGACAACACATAACCACAAAGTCATGTACAACCCATCCTTTAAGGGTTAACTCAGCTCACATCTGATGCTGGTCATGAGCAGCCAGGGGATTATCTAAAAGCTGACCCTCAGTTTGCAGAGGGCTGCTTCAGCCTTGCAGACAGAGCTACGGGTTGTAAAACAAAGTAACTCACTGTTAATAGTTAATCCTTAAACTGCTTTTTAAAAAAAAGCCACTAACCTCCACATGTTCACTGTGGCATGTGCTAAATGTAATTTTAAAAATTATACAAACACCACACACATATTTGAAGCAGGGTTTCTCTGTGTAGCTCTGGCTCTCCTGGAATTCACTGTGTAGACCAGGCTAGCCTCAAACTCACAGAGATTCATCTACCTCTGCCTCCCAAGTGCTGGGATTAAAGGTGTGCGCCTCCATGCCCAGGAAAAAAAAAATTAATGCACATTATGAAAAAGGAGTTTCCTTCCCTTTCCTTTGTTCCTATTTCTGTAGGGGATTTTTTTACCTTTAATTATTGATTAATTATATTATCAATCTGTTATATCTTTAAAATGTCAGTATCCTGTGTATGTGTATAACACAGGCATCCCTTGTCATTTATGTTACAGGTGCTTTCATAAACTTCGAGTCCCCTTTTTCTATTCACATTTGCTTTCATGTTGTTACACAGAATTTTTTTTAAAACTACTCTGTGGTGAAGTTTTATGTTTCATTTTGTTCCTACCACAGACTAGAAAGGTTTATATATTTTTCCTTTCTCTAAAACAACATGGACCTAGGGTAAAGCACTTGTATTTCTAGATGTCAATAGTTCTATATAACAAATAGAATAAGACTCTGTGGGGAACAAGTGTACCCCTGTATTAATGAGCATTCATGACAGGAGAATGGCCAGGCCAAAGACCCCAGTGCCTCAGGCTCATGGGAACAAAAGGGCAAGGCCTTTCTCTGGTCTGAGTACAGGTGTTGACCAGTGGTTGGCCTTCAGCTAAAGCCAGACAAGTAAAGGTCTCAGTCTCTGTTTCCTCAGCCCAGGTGACCGCAGCCTGGGGCTGCTCCCCTACAGAGAACCCCCTAGGACAAGCTGTGTGTAATAGACACACTGAGTTTCTGGTTGCTGGTGTGGCTCTGTCTCACCAAATGGACCGCTTGATCCCAGCTTTGTGTTACTTATGTTTGTCATAGTTTCCTGTCGCTCCCTGTCAGATTGCTAGGACCCAGATGTGCAGACAATAGCAAGACATTATTTTTTTATTCATTTTACTGTACTGTTATTGAGGCCAGCGCCTTGTATACATTAGGCTAGTACTTTACCTTTGGAGCTACATGCCAGCCCTCTTCATGTGTCACTTGGAGCAAAGGTCAAGATGGCTAGGCCACCCTTGAACTCCTCTGGAAGCCAGGCAGGCCTTGAACTTGACTTTCTCCAGCCTCAGCCTCCCAGATTTGGGACCACAACCCTGCATCACCAGACTTGGTTTACCCCATGATTTTAAAGTAGGTGAATCAGCAGGGGACTCTTTCTTAACCCTCCTTCCAGCTGTAGGGCCACAAGGTTATTGTATTGCATTACAATATGTATTTTTATCTTTCTAGATGGTTGAAATCAGTACTGAGGAACTAAAGCAACAGTTTGATCAAGAAATTAAAGTAATGGCAAAGTAAGTGTTGACTTGTCAGTGTGGCGTGGAGCATGGCATGGGGCAAGGGGACCTGGTTTCGCGCAGATTTGGGTGTGTTAAGATGCAGGATTGAGGCCAGTACTATTCATTCTCTGACTATATGATCATGTATATTCATATGCCAGCAGATTAAAAGCGGTTGGTGTTTTACATCACAGCAAAGTTACAGAGGATTCGAAGAGTTTTCTATTATCAGGTATTCTAGAATTCCCGACAAGATCAGTTGTAGTGATTTTAAAAAAAACTATTTATAAACCTGGGAACGATGGTGCACTCCTGTAATCCCTGTACTTGGGAGGTTAACATAGGGGGATTGTGAATTCTAGGACAGCCTGTGCAACGTTGCAAGTTCCAAGACAGCCAGAGCTATAAAGGTAAACTCTGCCTCAGCAATAAATAAATAAAATCAAAACTACTTATAAAAGACCCTCAGAGAAGCTAAAATTCAGAGGGAACCAAGGAAATATTATATACAAAGATGTTGAGAATACATTGATGCGAATGTCGGAAATTATTGGGCTCCATAAGGAAGGAGAGAGACAAGAACAAAATCAGAAAATATAATGATCACAGTGACTGGCACTGTATAGTATGCTATATAGCATGCTAGTCACTGTACCGTCTGCTTTAAGTTCATGGACTCATTTAATTCCAAGAACAATGAGTACAACCCCCCCCCTTTATTAAAAAAAAAGATTTAGACGTGTGAAATAACTTACCCAAAGTCATGTCACCAGCAAATACTTAGTGTTACGAATTTTTGGAGATGGCTTCTGGTCCAGATATAGCTAATTCCAGAGCTTTTGATCTGAATCCTAAGGAGGCTATTAAACAGTCGCCATGAGGCCATCTCTGTCCATCACCCACTTTGTTGTTGACCTCATAAAATAGCTAACAGACCTTGGTTAGTTCATGTGCAGTGAAAATGGCGCACATGGAAACCCCTGTCAACCCTCTCTCCGGACTTGATTTCCTCATCTTTTCCTCCATTGTTGGTTCTGCCACTAACTTGAGGCCCAGATGGTGGAATGTCTGCCATGAGCAAGGCTCTGGGCTTCATCACCAGCACCTGAAACAGCGCGTGGTGTCACACACTTGCCTCCCTGTCGATCCGCTGCATCCACAGCCTCTTGTGTTATGGTTCTTAAGTGTCTCTTTCTGCACCTTGCTATCGGAATGACCAATCCAGATGTCTTACCTCTGTCCGCTGGGGAGTAAAAGGGTAAATGACCTGACATCGTGCAGGTCAGTAAAACAGAGCTGGTGAGCGACCCCTGCTTCAGAGACAGGAGAAACTTGATACATATTATCTACTTGTATTTAAAATGTGCAAATTTGGTGGGAATGGAGAATTTATCGAATCGGCTTATACTTCTCAGCTTATGTCTTAGAGTAGAAGTCTGATTTCATTCCAGGGTATGCAGAATTATAGATGGCATGGAATGAGCAAAATGAGTACGGCCTGAAAGGAGCATCTCTCATGCGCCGTGCATGCTTCAGGCTAGCCCAGTTCTTCATTGACGCCCACAGCATCCATGTGGCGCGGCCCTGTCATGCCAGCGCCATGTTCTGTATGCAGGGAAGGACTGAGGCTGAGGTTGCCAGCATGCCTTGTATCACAGGCCCAGGAGGTGGCAGGACTGTGCTTTCAGCTGAGGCCTGTGGCCTTGTTATCGTGTGGCTTTTGTCAAGTGTAACAGAGAACTCAGATTGTAGACGAGCATGTGTTGGAAGACTGAAAGCCTGACAGGAAAACGTGGCTAACAACGTTCCTGGAAAGCAGCGCCTTGGGTGTATTGCAGTCATGTTATGTTAGGGATTTGTCCGTGCTCTAAGTTTCCAGATCTTGAAAAGGCGCTGAGCAAAGATGAGCATCAGCCTCGTCCTGAGCTAACCTGTCTCAGGTTCTGTTGATCATATCAAAGGTGGCTACAGAATCGGGAGAGGTTCGCTTCTGCTGTGGATCAGTATTACTGAAACAAGAACGGTTAACAGAAAAGAATCCACAATTTCAATGAGCCTGTCAGCAAGTTATAAACATCTATCACGTTATATATGACATGTATACTACATATTACATACACACATATTTATGCAATTATCTCTTTGATCATTCTGCTAAAACTCTTAACTTGAGTAACTGCTAGAAATACTCAGTCTAATCACTTTGCACGCTCCCTCACTTGTACAGGTGTCAGCACGAGAACCTGGTCGAACTACTTGGCTTCTCAAGCGACAGCGACAACCTGTGCTTAGTGTACGCTTACATGCCCAATGGCTCCTTGCTAGACAGACTGTCCTGCTTGGTAAGACACCTGTCACCAGACTGTCTCACTTTCCGTTTCTATGTCACGTTGCTAATGTTCGCGTTTGGTCGGGTTCACTGAAACCACACGGAACTTGCTGTTTCCCTCTTCTGTAAAATGGTGCAGTTTATGTGTTGACAGGTGTTGCGAATTTAAAACGCAAAAGCATCGGTAAAGGCCAGATGCTGGCCATGTCCTTGTGTATTTTTATTTATCAAGTGAGGAGTGCAGAGTCCATTTGATCTTATATGAGATTATTTTTTTTTTTGCAAGCTTTAAAAATTGTAACCCTAAATTCTCAGTGATATGGTTAGTGATACAAAAATGACTATAGAAAATACTAGTATGGGTTTTCTTTGGGCTTTTTTTTTTCACCTAAACTGTTGTTTAAAATCTGTTTGTTTCTTCACAAGGATGGCACTCCACCCCTTTCTTGGCACATGAGATGCAAGATCGCTCAGGGTGCAGCTAATGGCATCCGTTTTCTCCATGAAAATCATCACATCCATAGGGATATCAAAAGGTGAATCTACTGTGCAACTCCGAAAGCCATCTTTAGAGAATCTCTTTCTTGCCCTTTTCACTCAGTCTTTGCGCGTGTGTCTTAACGGTGAGACTTTTCCCGCCCCGGAAAGCCTTTTGCATTCCGCACGCCTGTTGTCTCCCTTGTTTCAAGCCTCTGACCTGCTTCCCTGGGGAGATGAGGGTTTTCCTGGCTTTCGGATCACTGGTCTCTCCTGAATCACCTTCACCTCCGTGGTTATTCTTCGGTCCTCTCCACCCTTATGTTATTTACCTAGTTAGACATCTACTGGCTACATGCTAGGCACCGTACATGATATGGTTAGCAGATAGAGCTCGAAGCGGAGTTCAACATCAATCAGATAATCACAACATAATAGAGTTTTAATGTTTATTAGTGATCAGTGTTAGTGTAAAGAAGGATTTTGGAGGAAATGGTGTTGAAGCGGAGGCCTGAACAATGAGTAGGAAACAAGGAAGCACAGTTTGAGGGTAACTGTGTAGTCGATGATGAAAACATTCTAGAGAACACAAGCCTGTAAGATGAATATTAGGAGGGAATTTGAGGGGGCTGGAGAGATGGCTCAGCAGTTAGATCAGCGGTTAAGCCACCCTGAGTTAAATTCCCAGCAACCGCATCGCTAATGGGATCTGGTGCCCTCTTCTGGCATAAAGGTGTACATGCAGATAGCACTTAGGGATTAAAATGATTAAGGGAGAGAGGGAAGAAGGAAGGGGCGGTGGGCATGAAGTCCTGATGAGTTGTCAGCTTTCCCATTGCTGTTGAAAATACAAAACTACAGCAGTGGTAGTCATCCTTCCCATTGCTGTAACCCTTTAGTACAGTGCCTCAGGTTGTGGTGACCCCCACTGTAAAATTATTTTCTTGCTACCTCATAATTAGTTATGAATCATAATGTAAACATCCGATATGCAGGGTATCTGACAGTAACCCCTGTGAAAGGGCCGTTCGACCCACAAAGGGGTCGCAGCTCACGGGTCGAGAACTAACTGCTGGACAACAGTATCATATTCAAGTTTTACAAATTACTTTGAGTCGAGCGTAGAGAGCAGTTTAAACCAGGAGAAATTAATAGATCACTGTAGATATCTTGGTAGACACAGCTCATATGAGCAGAAGTGAACAGATGCAAGTGGTTCGTGTGGCAAGACGTGTTTGTATCTTACCTGTAGAGGGCCAGGAAGAGGGGAGAATCAGTAACAGCTGGAATAATTGGGACCTGACTCACTTATATAGAAAGAACAGGAAGAGGTTCCAGTTAGGGGAGGGGTTTGAGAATGGTATACATTCTCTGTTTGATGTTCTTTTAAGAGATGGAAGTGGAGAGGCTAAGCGGACAGTATGACATATAGATTTGTAGGTAGAAGTCTGAGCAGAGTGTATAGCACTAGCATGAATATGATGCTTGAGGAGTTATCATCTAATTATTGAAAGATATAGCATAAGAGCCCAGGAGTAAATCCCAAGGACCCCTAAAATGTAATGACCAAGCAAAAGGGAACAGTCCCCAAAAGACATCTAATAAACTATATAAACACATGGGTAGATGAAAGCCTAATCATGGATCTGCACCTCCCTTATGAGGAAATTTTATGTTTTCATCTCCCTTCAAGATACAGAAAAGAAAAGAAAACAGTGATCTCTCTCTTGCTGTCATCTAACTGACTGATCTAAACACATTTCAGCCTTCTCTGCTGCGTCTATAAAACGGCACACATTGTAACTAAGACGTATATATTGCATGTATATATGCAGATGGACACACATACCTCTAAGAACCTACTTGACCTTGTAGGCAAGAAAAGTTTGCTTCCTTCAAATTTAAATTTTTATTTCCAGTGCAAATATTCTACTAGACAAAGACTTTACTGCCAAAATATCTGACTTTGGGCTTGCACGGGCTTCTGCAAAGTTTGCCCAGACAGTCATGACCAGTCGAATCGTGGGCACAACGGCTTACATGGCACCTGAAGCTTTGCGAGGAGAAATAACGCCCAAATCGGACATCTACAGCTTTGGTGTGGTACGTGATCATTCTCTTTATTGGTTTGCTTTGATTTCTTTAGAGTGTGTGTGCACACACATGGCACAATGTACACATGCCAAGAGTCAGGGGGCAGCTTGCAGGAGCTGGTTCTCTCGTTCCACCATCTTGGTTCCAAGGGATCAAACTCAGGCTTGGTGGCAAGTGCCTTTAATTGCTAAGCCCTCATTCCAGCCCATGATTATTCTTTTTTAAATGGTGAATTAAATTAGAATGTTTTAGTACACGTATTTTTCTTCTCTTGCTTTTTTCTTGTCATTTCATCATCTCACAGTCAGAAGTGGAGAAAGAGGGTTAAGATTAAGGGGCGTCCCCTTAGTCTTCGAATATGCTTCATTTACGGAACCGGAACTCTATTCCGCGTCACGTTACGACACAGGGTTGTGAAATGTAGCTACTGGTTAGAAAATCAGATTCTCCTAAGAGCCCCGTCATAACGAACGGACCCAGAGTTCCCAGAACACACGTGCAGTACAACTTTTTGATATCGACGCCCATAGGCTTTATACAGGAATTGCTAGGTAGATTTCTGTCAGCATCCACGCTACATGCCAGAGGTTGTTAGCACAACAAGAAAGCCTTGCCCAGCGTGTTCAAGTCCCTGGGCTCATCCATTCTCCTCCCGAGTCCCACTTGATGTCTTCCGTGTTTCGCTGATGGGTCTTTTTGTCTCCCTAGGTTTTATTAGAGCTAATCACCGGACTTGCAGCTGTGGATGAAAACCGTGAACCTCAATTACTAGTAACGAACCCATTTTTATCGATCTTTTTCTCTCTTGCCTTTGTGGTCTTCAGTTCATGTGTGTCCGTATGGCATGTATGCCCTTTCTGACTGTGTGTGATGTCATGGTGACAGTGCATGCTGTGTGTACATGTTGCTGGGATGTGTTTGTGAAGCCTGAAGAGATTGTTTCTATAGTCTTTGTTCCGGTGTCTTTGTAGCAAAATGAGAAGAAAGCCAATTCACCTATGGCTTATTACTTTCTAGGGTATCCAGACCCTGGGTGGCGAAATCCTTTTCATATCATAGAAAAAAATTATAGTTTTCATTCATATCTGTATAAGAATATAAATGCTGGTAAAAATTCATGATTTCATTGTGGAGTGTTTTACTTGCAAAGTTAAAACACTTCCCTCCTGTACTACTATTCCTACCCTTCTCATATTTATATTGAACATTTGATTGATAGTTTATAAGTAGATAAGTTAAATAAATTATGCCACATCCTTTAAAGATATATGTATCTTTAAAGATATATATACATGTATCTTTACATATATATCTTTATGCATATTTATAAAGAATATATATGTGATACTTATATATATGGACACATATATGTGTGCCTTTGTGTGTATATATATATACACACATATATATATAATTTATAAATGTTTTCTAAATTTTTTAACAACTATACTCCTTTTATCCTAATTTATTTATATGCCCTACTGGTACAAACTATTCAGACAATAGACATTTACTAGATCATGTACCAGAATTACGATCAGACGATCAGAAGGTGTAACTTACTTGTTCAGTCTTGATGCCAGGGCTGGAGAGATGGTGCAGCAGTCAAAAGGTCATACTCCTTTCCGTTAGGTGTCTGACAACTGCTTGTAACCCTAGCTCCAGGTCTGAGGCCTCTGACCTTCACAGGTACCTGCATACTTGTACACATAGCCACATACAAAAACATACACACGCATACGGATAATTAAAATAGGACTTTGTCAAAGGGCAACAAAAGTCGTAGTGGCAATACTAATTTGAGTAAACTGTAGTGTGTGAGATTGTTAGAAATGTCCGCCATAAAACAGAAATGTTCATGGTCTGTTGGAAATGCAATATTAATATAGTATATGAAGTATATTTACATTAGAAGATATTTATGAGAATAGTCTAATGATATTCAGAATTTTGTAATGGCAAATTAAAAAAATTTATGTTAACCAGAAATATAAAGTTCTCTGTCCCATCAGTTACAGGAGATCAAGAGAGAAGCCTGAATTGGAGAGGCCATATTTAAGCTGTTACTATACGGACATAGAGAAAGTTCAGGGCAGGGGATGGATTAAAAACATAAACGTTATTTGTGCACAAGCATGTGCAGACAAACTTAAAAAAAAAACGAGCAGACTTTCCCATGCAGTACATCACTTGACTGTACCCCAAGTCTCAGAAATGTGGCTGCTGTATGCTCTTCTTTAAAAGGATCTTTATTTTTTCATTAATTTTTTTTCATACAATAAAAAATAAACATTAGAAAAAGAGAGGCCAGGAAGATGTTCAGCAGGCACAGGTGCTGCCACCTAGCCTGACCTGCGACCTGACTCCTTCAAGCTGTCCTCTGGCCTCCACCTCCCACAATAAATAAATCAACGGAAAAATGACTTCTTACAGGAGGGGTTAACAGTGCAGGTTGGTGCTGGTGGCGAGAACTCTTGCCTAGCTTGCACAGGGCCTTGAACTGGATCCCTAAAACCAGAAAAACAAGACAAACAAAGCCCCACAGGGCCAGAGAAGAGATAAGCGACTAGGGGTGACAACCTGTGTTTCCCCAGCTTCAGCTTCTGCTTAGGGCAAGCTTGACATAAAGACCTCTGGGGGTCTCCTACCAAGATCCTCCTCCCCTTCAGTAGGTGTAAAAGTCACCACTTTGGTTTGACTAGAAATGAAACACAAAATCTCTGTGAGTCACAAGCTTGCACTGTGTCATTTAACAGTGAAAGTGTGAAAATCCGGGAACAGTACACTCTAGAGTGCGGTACGGCTGGGAAGTCCGAAGACTGTGATGTCGGTACTTGTGATCCGCCTCTCAGTGAGCCTGCTTCCCTCTGCTGTGTGGTTTCCCACTCCGTCTTCTGCAAGGGTTCTGGAATGTTATGCTCCACTCCTCACTCGTAATTCTTCCTTTCGATGCAAATTTATTTGACCTACTACAAACTATACCATAAACCAGGTGTCTTAAAAAGACAGAAAGTACAGCAGGAAGTCTGAAGTCAAGTTCTGATAAGCCCATGAGTCCCTCCCGAGAGTCCAAGGGAGACTCTTCCTGCCTCTCACAGGCTCTGGTGGCTTCTGGTAGCTTTCTCTTATACACCTGTCACTACTGTCTCTGCTGCTGATGGTCACATTTTCTTTTTTCTTTATTTTATATATATATATATATATATATACATATATACATATATATATATATACATATATATGTGTGTATATGTATATACACTTGTCATTGAAGTTAGAGCTTGCCTGGATAACTCAGGATTTACTGTTTTATTGCTATGATAAAACACCAACCCACTCACGTGTGTAGAAGAAAGGGTATATTGGTGTTATGGTTCCAAAGTCTCTTGCAGGGAGATATGGTATGGTAAGAAGTGGCTGGCATGACAGCGGGAGCAGGAAGCTTGCAGCTCATATCTTAAACCACAAGCTCAAATCAGTGAACTGGGAGTAGAAAGAGGCCTTAAGCTCTCAAAGCCCATCCCCGCCCCCCTGCAAGTGATAAACCTCCTTCCCAAGGCTTCACCTGCCAAGCCTACCCAAATAGCACCACCAATAGAAGACCAAATGAGCCTGTGGCGAGCATTCCATCCAAACCACTAAACCCAAGATGATCTCTCATTTCAGATGTCTACAGAGATCATTCTTTTTTTCACGTGAGGTCATATTTACAGACTCCAGGAACCAGGACATAGACATACATAGATACATGCTTCTGGGGCCACCACTCACCTGACTGTTCAGCCCACAGCACCTCCTCCTTCTCTTCCTCCATTGCCCAGTCTCCAAGTCCTTCTTTCTCTTTGGTTCATCATTCTGAGTTCCTGTGAATAAGCCCAGGGTGTCTAAATACAGAAGGTGAAATTGTATTCTCAGAAATGATCAAGAAGCTGATTCTCCTGAACCAGCAGATGCTGCCAATAGGAATGCAAGCAGTTCGCTCATCACAGAAAGACGAGAATTATAAAGCGGTTGGGTAGGCGTGGACGGGAATAAGACGAGTAAATCAGCGACGCGTGCGCGTGTGTACGTTCCCCCATCTAACGACCGTCCTGCGTGGCTTCAATTCCTAAGGAGGTTATGAAAAAAATAGGAAAATAAGAGTTCAGGTTATTACAAAAATAGAGGAATTTAAATCATTTACATTTGTATCCTGATTTCTTCCATTTTGAAGCTTTTGACCAAGTTTTCATGCCCGTTTTATAGCTGGATATTAAAGAAGAGATCGAGGACGAAGAGAAGACGATCGAGGATTACACGGACGAGAAGATGGGCGATGCGGACCCTGCGTCCATTGAAGCCATGTACGCTGCAGCTAGCCAGTGTCTGCACGAAAAGAAGAACAAGAGGCCCGACATTGCGAAGGTACCTACCCTCTTACATCCACAGGCACCGAGGGCTGCGGGCCTTCACGAAGCGTGTGTCTCGAGGCATCTGCATAATGTTCTCTTGTTCTTTCTTTCTTTCTGAAGGTTCAACAGTTGCTGCAAGAGATGCCTGCTAAAAACGAGTGAAATAGACTACATATAATCTCTATATAATACACTCTATAAGCGCTCACCCCTCACCTTTTTTTTTTTTTTAACGTCTTATGGTCCTGGAGACTGAACAAGCACTTTGGCACTGAGCTACATCAGCGGCCTGGTTTTGTTTTTTTTTTTTTTTTTTTTTTTGATTGGTTTTGTTTTCCTAAATGGTCTTTATGTTTCCCACGGCAGCATGGTGCACTGTACTGACTGATGAACGGATGTGTTGACGCACTGCCAAAGTGACGGTAGCATGGCAACACTTGGCCCCACCCCCTTTGTGTGGAGATCACTTTCCATGGCGATATCATCAAATTACAGCAACTACAAGATTCAGGAAAACAGCACGGCACTAGGGAGACCCTAGGGTTTGGGGTTTTGTTGTTGTTGTTGGCCCTAGATGTCCTGATACTCTCTCTCTATAGACCAGGCTGGCCTCGAGTTCAGAAATCTGCCAGCCTGGTCTGTATAGAGAGACCTCTGCCTGTACCACCACTGTATAGCCAGAGACCCTGGTTTGAAGCTCAGCAGACTCCGCTAATCTCCTGTAAAGCCCTGGTCCAGCTCTCAGCTACCCTAAACCTCAGGTTTGGCTTTTCTGTTTTGTTAATGAGCTCTGTGCTCCTGTAAATAACTCTTCCTAGGCTCCTTATGTAACCCCCACCTGTACATAACCTCCACGGCTCCTCCCCACCAGTCCTCCAATACGAAACCCCCACACCTCCTCCTATACGTTCCCCCCACCACTGCTCCTGTAATCCTAATTAAAACTCATTGGGTCACCAAGGTAGACATGGGTGGACTCAATCATTCAGTCTGTCATTGATATCCTTATTTGAATGAATAGATGTCTGCTTCTCTCCCCCAGGAAAAATTCACACAGTTGGTACTTTATGTAGAGCATAACAGAACCAATGATCAGCTTGGGGGTGGTACTTGCATTGTCTCTGCTATGTGCAATTAGACAGCAACTGGAGCTGATCTGTCTGAGGGTGAAACACCCACCCAAGGGGACAATCCTGATGTCATCCCTTCCCATGTGGTAGGAATGGCAGGCTCTCTTGCTGTACTGGGTGGCTTTGTGTGTCAACTTGACACAAGCTAGAGTCATCAGAGAGAAGGAGCCTCAGCTGAGGAAATGTCTCCTTGAGATCCAGCTGTAGGGCATTTTCTCATTTAGTGATCAATAGGGAGGACCCAGCCCAAGGTGGGTGGTGCCATCCCTGGGCTGCTGGTCCTGTGTTCTATGTAAAGGTGAGCTAAGCAAGCCAGAAGAAGCAAGCCGGTCAGCAGCACTCCTCCACAGCTTCTGCATCAGCTTCTGCCTCCGGGATCCAGCCCCGCGTGTGTTCCTGTCCTGACTTCCTTCAGTGATGAACAGAAATGCTGAAGTGTGAGCCAGATAAACCCTTCTCTTCCCGACTTGCTTTCTGGTCATAGTGTTTCATCACAGCAAAGGAAACCCGAACAAAGACACTTGCTGTAGTGGTGGCTGTGGTGGCTGCATTGCTCCTGCCTGAGAGAAAAAGACACGTAAACAAGACAGCGGTGGTCCACCTGCAGGCGGAGTCTCTGTGAGGAAAGTTCCAGAGAGGCCATCTTCCTGTCGGTATGCAATGGCATGCCTCCTTGAAGAGTAGAATCGGCCGGCCATTTCATACTACAATGAGAAAAAGGTGCAGATTCTGCCCTCTGCATTATTCTCTGAATTACACGTAAAATGAAAGAAAAAAATGAGACGGGGCAAATGTCCTTTAGTGCCAGAACTTGGGAAGTAGAGCCAGGCAGTCTCTGTGAGTTTGAGACCAGCTAGGGCTAGAGTGTAACTCTCTCTCTCTCTCTCTCTCTCTCTCTCTCTCTCTCTCCTCTCTCTCTCTCTCTCTCTCTCTCTCTCCCTCCCTCCCTCCCTCCCTCCCTCTCTTTCCCCCAAGAAAGTGGTATGACAATGAAGTATGATAAAAAAAAATTTTTTATATTCCAAGGGACTGGAGCTTTTGCTGGACCTCACAGCCAGTTAGTAAAATTCCTTGTGGTCATTTAAGGCTCATCTCCTACTGTGTACCTGTTTGCTTAACCTGCATTTAAGAGAACAGTGTAACAATCAACCTTATTTGCCTCTGATTCCCTTATAATCTACTTTTACAAACAAAGCAGTGAATAGCTGTAATCTCGCGTTATCTCGTCTTCCGTGTCCCTGACCTGGGAGTAATACATGTATGCTTTGTTTGTTTGTATTGTGATAATCATTTGCTGAAAACAGCAAATATATATATTGAAAGTAGTCTTTTGAAAGTGGTCTTATAAAAATGAATATCCATAATCACTGAAGACAACATATGGGTATTGTTTGATAAACAATGATATGTGTAATACTGTTTGTTTTCTGGGTCAGTTGGGGTCATCTAGAGTAAGTGACTTGATTCCTTGTGTTGGGGGAGGCCGCTTATTCATTCCCAACTGCCCAGACTGGAAATAATCACTCAGAAACTATATTATTTAAATCACTGCTTGGCCAATCACTTAAGCATATTACTAGCAAGCTCTTACATCTAGTATTGACCCATTTCCATTATTTTATGCTTTACCACAAGGCTTGTGGCCTACCAGCAAGGTTCTAGCTGGCAGCTTCATTGTCTCTCGCTGTCTCCCACCTACTCTCTCTCTCTCTCTCTCTCTCTCTCTCTCTCTCTCTCTCTCTATATATATATATATATATATATATATATATATATATATATATAATCTCCTTTCCAGCCTGGCTATGTTCTGTTAAGCCATTGGCTAAGAGCAGCTTCTGTATTCATTAGCTAATAAAAGCAACACATATAAATAAGGACTTCCCACACCACCCTTGTTTTAAAAAAACTGTTAAAGATTTCTGTAAAGTGTCCCCCATTCCTTCCCTGTGTAATACTCTGGTGCTATTCAGCCCTTTTGTTAGGGATAGCCACATAAACACACAATATACAGCCATAGAAAAGGGACAGATTCACAAGATGGCATT